>NW_027397069.1:15761229-15816766 GCF_003265705.2 Callorhinus ursinus | reverse complement strand
CTTTCTTTTTTTCTATTTTTTGCTTAATCTAAACTCCCTGGCAAGGCTGACATTATTTATAAGCAGATTGCACCTTGTTTTATGTTGTTGTTAATGAGCTAGCCACAGATCTTTATCATGGCCTGCAGCAATGAACATTGTGTGTTTCATGATATGTTTATATAGACATTTTTACATTGAAAATATTGAAATCCATTCCCTGGATATATTTACCATTCCAACTTCAGTGACCATTTTTTTTGTGTGTGTGTGTGTGATCATTTCCAAATTTGTTTAGGCCAGATGGAGAACTTCAGAACTACTCAGCCAACTCCATCTAGATGATCCCTACCAGGCTATGTAAAAGGCACGTCATAGTCAGATTACTCCAGACTGATCTCATCATCTTTACACAGAAATCTTCTTGTCTTACTGAGTTTTTAATTTATGAAAGAAAATACTACTCACCATGTTGCCCAAGCCAGATATCTAAGCAATCATAGTCTTAACTAGATTACTAAAATAATCCTCTAACTGAATTTTATTCCTTTAGTCATATCCCCCTAAAACTCATTATTTACATGCAATTAAATTGACTTTTGAATTCTGCAAATCTGATACTCTAGTTTCCTTGCTTACAGTGAAACAGTCGTTGATCATTGGATGCATATATAATAGTCCAATTGCTGGATGGTATATTGTTTCATGGAATGAGACCAACTTACAATCATGTTCTAGGCCCTGAATTTGTATGATCTTGTAAAATTAAATTACTTATTATCCATTGTCACTGTTTGGCCATCTCCAAAATAAGATAATAATACAATATAATTAAAATGTAAAGTACTCAGCCTGGTGGGTCATACAAATAAATGTTAGGGGAAAGATAGTGTTCTGTATAGTAGTGGTGTGTGTTATAGTGTTATTTTAAAATGGATCAACTTCATATCTTTCCTCTTTTCTCCTGATCATTTCCATCTCTTGGCCACCAGCCTTTAAGGAGCTACGAACAAAAACAACTGTTTTTATATACATTGTCATATTCTATAGGCATTGTGAAGGCACTATTCCTAAAGCTTATTGAGAGGATAAAATGAGACAATGTATGCGAAATTTCTATGCAGACAGTGAGGTAGCCTTATGCTGTGTTGTGAATATGAGCTTTGAAGCCAGGTCTTGGTTTTAATTGTTGCTATTCCTGTGAATCTGGGCAATTATCTCTTTTTAAATTCCAATATATTCATCAGTAAAATGGGAAAGTAATATTTTCTACTTAATAAAATAATACATATGTCAATTACTAGGGCAAATGCTATTTAAAATCTATACCTTCATGTTAAAAAAAAAAAGGGACACCTTGACATAAGTTAGAAAAATATTTGCATTGGTATTCATACCAGAATATGTCTCATATAGCCAATGAAGCAAATCAAAGCTATTTTCTTAGTCAGTAATATTTGCTGTAAGATGAAATTTATATACTTAAAATATGAAGGAAAATAATGATCTGTTTAAAATTTTGAATAATAAAATTATGTTTAGAAAAAATAAGCCTAATTTTAAAAATTATTTAAGAGACAAGTGCATGTAAATATTCTTTTAACCAGTACATTCTGCTTTTATGAACTTTAGTTTACTTGGATAAAAACCTTCATATCTATAACAAGTAATTGAGCATGATGTTTTTCCCTTGGTTATATATATTAAGCATATAATAATAAGCCCATTTCCCCCCATCATATAAAGATCACTGTAAATTACCTTTTCAAAGTTCAATGTCTTGGAAAGTACTTTTCACCAAAATAAAATAAAATAAAATAAATTTGGCATTAATCTATTTCAGGCTTTTTTTCTTTCTCAAGAACAAAAGCTATGGGAGAGCTTTAGTACTTTCTTCAAAAATGAAATTGCTTGCTAAATTGGTTTCTAGGCACTAAGTCAAAATTCTTTTAGATATGAATTATGTGAAAAACATAAGAGCTTTCTTGAAAGTCATGTGAGTATGATAAGCATTTTTGTAAAAGAAAGCTTGTGATTAATACAAGAAAGTTAATTCTCCTTGACAATTTAATTGTTTTGATTGTCCATTGAGCCTAATATTCTACAAACATATTTGAATTATAAATAATTCAGGTAGTTCAACAAATCAAGATTCAGAGACAATCTTTAGTAGCATTATATTCACAAGTAATTAAATAATTTTATAAATTATAATTTTGGAATCATAAATCAGCAAGCTGTTTTGAATCTCCCGTATGCACACCTATTTGCACAAATCTGTATCATGTTTGTGCACCAGTCAGCAATTAATTTAATATATGAATATTAGATATTTACTCAATTTACAAAATCTTAAATCATTGAGTAACAATTTTTTTTTTAGATTTAACAAGCTCTTGAAAAAGAATGCTCCAAATAATTGAATTTTGAACACACTGCCCAGAAATACCTTGTAGCAATTAAGCTATTTAGGGCTATAGCTCTGTGGGTTTTAGGATCATCAGGTGGCAACATCCAGCAATTCCCATCACCCTACACATTCCCCTAGCTATTCAGCATGAACAGACAGAAGCTGTGAATAGAGATGAGAATAAAAATCAAAGCTGGGAGAGAAAGATAAGAATAAAAATGAAATGTATTGGAGTATGCTGTCCAAATATGCTGCCAAATTTGTTAGGGAAGCACTTCCCGAATTTTATATGTGTTTGCAAATAATCTGGACGTCTCTATAAAATGCAGATTCTGAATCAGTAGATCTAGACATAGCTTGAGCTTCTATGTTTCTAACAGGTTTGAAATAATATCAACATAACTGGTCCCTGGAACACACCTAGTGAGAGTAACTGTAATCATGATAATACACCATCCCTATGGCAACAATGGTGCAAGAATAGAACATGACCGAAGTCAGACCAATCAGAGATCTTTTCTGGGTATTATGTACTGACAGCAGAAGAACGGTTCTTTCTATGCTTTCGTGTTGCTAAGCAGGGATCGGGTAAAGCACACTTATTATAGGAACATTCCCAACTATGTGAAGGAAGCCAATAGAGTAGCATTTAGAAATATCAATCTTACTAACACACAGAAAGAGAGGAAAGTTGCAGTAGAGCTATTACAATCTTCCCACACTTGGATCTAGTTGTTCTTCATGCCAGTTTTATTCTTTCCCTGTTTTATCTTTTTTTTTTAATTGAACCAATATATAACCCATTACTCCTTTTGTTAAGAATGAATGTGGAATAGGTGAGGAATATCACTCCCTTTGAACTAATTAATTACTGATGAATACTTTAGGACTAAGAAATTTTGCACTCATTTTTCTTTAAATTTTTAAATTGTGAAGACTTTACACAAATACACTGGCACATACATTAATAAATTCATAATGTAAATACACCATACATATGACTGTAATAGTCTTATTTTTTAGAATTCTTTGTCTACTTCATTACCCTATCTAGATCTATTCCTTCCTGTTGCTTCTCACACTCTCTACACACAGTTGCTTTTTCTGCCTCCTCAGTATATTTTTAACCATGCTCATATAATCACATAAAAACACCATAGATGCATATTCATAAACATATTTACACATATTTTATCTGTGATCATACTTATAAAACTAAACATTTACCTTGTATATATTACTGGAAAACACCTCTTAAATTTTCTTTCTATTCACTAGTAGAATTCCATTCATTTGCTTTAAAATCTCACGTGATGGGGGCACCTGGGTGGCTCAGTCGTTAAGCGTCTGCCTTCAGCTCAGGTCATGATCCTGGGGTCCTGGGATCGAGCCCCGCATCGGGCTCCCTGCTCAGCGAGAAGACTGCTTCTCCTTTTCTCACTCCCCCTGCTTGTGTTCCCTCTCTCGCTGTGTCTCTCTCTGTCAAATAAATAAATAAAATCTTAAAAAAAATTAAAAAAATAAAATAAAATCTCACGTGGTGTTATGTTATGAATATTTTCCACTGTTGATAATTTTTCCCTTTGTTACATTTTAAATTTTAGTTAGTAGGCACCATATTGTAGCAAAAATTTTGTGTACTTTTGCTTCTATGATATAAATTCACAGGAGTTGCAATAAATAATAAATCAACTTGGAAGAACTATTACCTACTTTTTAAATTTTTTTTATTCAAGAAAATAAGATATTAGAAACTGTTTTCTTTGTGGATAAGCATGGAATTTATTTAAGTGTTTTGTTGACATGAATAAATACAGATATTTTCAAATTATAAGGTTCTAAGCAACTATATATGATATCATATGTTTGTACATATCTTAAATTGAACTTTACCTTTCAAAAATCTACCTGTCATATAAATTTTCTCTTTCTAGTTAATAACAGCTCAGTCTTGTTGCATTAGTTAGAAGACTAGGGGTCTTCTTGACTCTTCTCTTCCTTGTATACTTTATATTCAATCTCTTATCAGATCTCACCAGCTATTTCCCTAAAATATATTCTGAATCAAGAAACTTTTTCCACCCCTTTCAACCTCCTTCAGATCACCATCATTTGTAACCATGATCTCCGTAATCTCCTGTTTTTTCCACTTTTCCACCTGTGTTCCATTTTCAGTCAGCCAGTGGCGGCTAGAATGATTCCTTTAAAATATCTGTTAGACTATTTGGCACAACTGCTCAAAATCCTGCAACGGACCCCCAAACTACTGCGAGTAAAGAGCTGAAGTCCTTACCGTAGTTTAATGACTCAGAACCTGTGCCCTCGAATGATATTTGTGACCTCACATTTACCAATTGCCCTCTTTCTCAACTTTGCACGTCTTCACTCTGACGTTCCTTCAATAAGCAAGGCACATTCCCACCAAAGGACCTCAGCACTGCCCTTCTTTTCGGAAGGGACGTTATTTTCTTGGGTTTTTGCTAGAAATCTGGCACAGGAATATGAGGCTGATTTTAATATTTCCCTCAACTATTTCATACATCATGGCTGGGCAAGCTGAATTCAGTACTCAGCATTTTCAAGTGGTCTTTTTTGGAAATCCTACAGCAGATGAAGCTCCACGGCGATTCTGATCCCATCTCCCTCAGAGTCTCAGCTTCTCACATGTCCTCAGATGCTCACAGGCTCAACAGTACCTTAGGTAAGGAAAGTGAGATAAATGGAGTTGAAAGTGGACAGAAAAAAACATATTTTGGTCCCTTATTCCCAGGGAACATGAAGTTCTTGACAGAAAACGTCATGATATGAAATAGCTTCTCTTCAGTATTAAATACAATCAGAAATAAATTCAAACTTGATCTGACTGACATGCTCTGATTAACCCTTTGTTTTCATACATTTCACTGTCCATGACTCTCATTTTTTTTCTGCCATGGTGTCAACATGAATGTCAAAGTTGTTTTTTTTCTTGCTAAAGCATTAACAAATCCAAATAATGAAAACAGTTTTGAGTTAGTTTGTGTTGTCTTGTCTAACATAAGTATCCTGCCTTCCATTTGCATTTAAGATATACATGGTGATAATAAGTGCTCTGGGGTCACCTGGGTGGTTCGGTAGGTAAAAGTGCCTGGTTCTTGGTTTCGGCTGGGGTCATGATTGCAGGGTCCTAGAATCAAGTCCCATACCAGGCTCCCTACTCAGCACGGAGTCTGCTTCAGGATTTTCTCTCTCCTTCCTCTGCCCTCCCCACCATGCTCACTCTTTCTTTCTCTGAAATAGATAAATAAATCTTTTAAAAAATAATAATAATAGGGCACCTGGGTGGCTCAGTTGGTTAAGCAACTGCCTTCGGCTCAGGTCATGATCCTGGAGTCCCAGGATTGAGTCCCATATCGGGTTCCTTGCTCAGCAGGAAGTCTGCTTCTCCCTCTGACCCCCCCCCTCATGTGCTCTCTCTCTCTCTCTCTCAAATAAATAAATAAAATCTTTTAAAAAATAATAATAATAACTGCTCTGGCTGGCATTATGATATAGCATGATATATTTGTTATCATAATTAATTTTATTATTCTGCATTATTCCATAGTTGTATGGTACTTAAATATTATGCTAAGGAAGGTGGAAAGGAGAGTGCAGAGAGTGGCCAGTAACCAATTCAGCAAGCGTAAAGCTTAAGCAAAGCTTTAAGATGATGGTAGCCTCAGTCAACAAATGGACTGACACTTTGTGAGGGATCCTGAGTTAGAACCACCCAGAAAAGCTACTCCTGGATTCTGGATTCCTCAGAAATTTTGTGAAATAAGAAGTGTTTCCTACTTTAAGCTGCTTACTTTTGGGATAATTTTGTATGTAGCAACAGAAAATTAATACACTGTTACGTAACTATTTGAAAATGTGCAAAACAATGATACTCATTATATATTCATATATAAATAGTAATTTTATGTAAAAATTCATATAAGTCATATATGAATATATGAATACAGGATATCAATATCCTGTATTGAGGATAAAGAAATACATAACAACTAATAATTTTTGAAAAGATTGAGATACTGTTAAGATATAGAAGATATGGTAGAAACTAAACTGTTCTTTTTCTTTTTACTCACTTTTCTTATTATATGATAGAAAATAATCTGAGATCTAGAATTTTCTATCATTTCCTTAAAAATACACATGTATTTTCCTGATATCTTTTCCATTAAGCTTACATATCAGATCTCAAAATATAATAAAATAATTATAGAAGTGCTAGTAAGATCATCAGAGAAGTTAGTTTTATTTAACAGTGCCCATATTTTGGAAACATGAGAATTTAGAATTCTATTTAGAAAATGGATTTTTAGGGGAGCCTGGGTGGCTCAGTTGGTTAAGCGACTGACTTCAGCTCAGGTCATGATCCTGGAGTCCTGGGATCGAGTCCCACATCAGGCTCCCTGCTCAGCGGGAAGCCTGCTTCTCCCTCTCCCACTCCCCTGCTTGTGTTCCCTGTCTCACTGTTTCTCTCTGTCAAAAAATAAATAAAATCTTTTAAAAAATAAAATAAAATTCTTTTCTTCAACTTGAAATATTTCTTGGATTCCAGAGTCAAACATTTAATTGATCACTCTAAAAGGTCACTTGTATATCTAATAGGCATATCAGCATTAACACATATATGGCAGAAAGATTCTAAGATTGCCCCCCTAGTCCCTATTTCCTGGTGTGCACACCCTGTGTAATACCCTCCCTTTGAATGGTATTTTTTATTTGCTTCTAACAAGTAAAATATGCCAAAGGTGATAGGATGTCACTCTTGTGATTACATAAGATCATAATTTCTATTTTGCTAGCAAATTAATCACTACTTTATCTCTCCCTTGTTGCCTTTCATAAAGCAATTAACTATGTGGAGGGACCCAAAGCAAGAAACTGAGGATAGCCACCTGCTGGCAACCAGCAAGGGGCTGAGGCACCCAGTTGACATCTCACAAAGACTGGAGCCTCCCAACAACTACAAGAGTTTGGAAGCAAATCTTTCCCCATTTAAACCTTACATGAGACCCAAGCCCTGGCTGACATCTTGATTGCAGCTTTGTGAGAGACACTGAAATTGAGATCCATGTCCCAATTCCTCACCCACCGAAACTGTGTGATAAAAATGTGTACTAAAAAAATAAACTTTTAAGTTTGTGGTAATTTGTTACACACAATAGATATTTAATACTTGTTTGGGTACAAATGTACATTTGACGTGGCCACCAACAGCTAAGTTTTCTTGCTAGAGAGACCATCCCCTGTCAGTTGTCATAAACTACACAGTGGTGAACATCCTTCAGTTAGGTTTCTCCAACACCTAGGGGGAGCTTATCAATGAATGTTGCTACACACCAGAGGATGACTTCTTAGCAAGTTTGTTGACACTCCAGGGGACTGCTTCTTAATGAGTTTTACCGTTATCCCAATAGGAGATTTCCCTCCAGCTAGTCCCAGCCTGAGACACCTCAACAAATTGCTCTGTCATTTAGTTGGCCACAATTTCACTCTCTTGAATGAGATCTAAGCTTCAGTCTTAAGGGTTGGGAGGTGGGAACCTCCTTTGAGTGGCTGCCCCTTGTGTATGCTTTCTTTTTTTTTTTAATCCTTTAGCTTTCTCTTCACTCATGCTATTAATTTATCTCTGGCTCCTAGTTAATAGTTTTATGAGAAATTTTTCTCTAATCAAATAACTTCTGTGATTTCTGTTCCCTTAATATATCTTTACTGGCATATATAATAAATATGGATCGTTCATATATTAATGATGTAATTTAAGATGCTATTTTGTTGAGTAGGTAAAGAGGAAATACTTTTCCTTAACTTTCAAATGTCTTTTTAATCCAAAAACAGTTTTAAAATGACCAGTGCTCATTAGGAAAAAAAAAAATATGCAGAAAACCAGGGAAGAATCAGAGCAGATTGGAATACAGGTGGAATCTCCATCTGGAGCTAAGAGCTGACAGAACTAAGTTTCCTAACATAACAACAGAAGTTTCAGATGGAAATGAGAAAAGGTGGACACTAGAAGGATTTTAGTGAACACTCATAAACAGTATTACTGTTTATGAGTGAAACTGACAGTTTGATCTAGTTTTCTTTTAATTTAATGCTTTTCTAGTCCAAATCCTATAGATCTGTCTGTTGTTAAGAACAACATATATGTAATATGATATTGCTATAATTGTCCCTTTTCTGAATTATATGTACCATATTTTTTGAAATTGAAAGGTGCAAAATAAGAAAAATAATGTTACATACTAAGTAAAGATGGTAATAATACAACATATATTCACAATACAGGAAAGTTACTTCAACTTAAAAACAATTCAGTACTTACACCATTTGAAAAATATTTTCATGTGTACTAAGGATTTTGTACATAAAAATATCCTAAGTTGTCACCTTCACTGTAATTGCAATGACTCTAAATGACCCTATTTATAAGAATTCTTTAGTGAAACATAACAAATCTCATTTCCTAATAGTTTTTTTCCTGGAAGGGTCCACGGTAATATCTGGATTAAGTGTCTACTCTTGCCTGGAGGTGTTATTATGTGGATGAGAAGTTGGAGATGTCATTATGATACATAATTTTGTGTCTGAAATATATAATACTGTGAATTAATTTGTGACTAAAATTTAGTTTGATTGTGATTAATATTTAGTTTGATATTATAAATCCTGGTAATTATATTTATAGAGAGAGTTCTTGCTTTATAATTTTCTTCAAAACTGTTAAATCTGAAGTCAATTTCAAGGCTGTTGGCAAAGGTGAAAATAAAATTTCACTATAATTTTTTTTAAGAGTTTATTCATTTATTTGACAGAGAGAGACACAGTGAGAGAGGGAACATAAGCAGGGGGAGTGGGGGAGGGAGAAGCAGGCCTCCCGCTGAGCAGGGAGCCTGATGTGGGACTGGATCCCAGAACCCTGGGACCATGACCTGAGCTGAAGGCAGACTCTTAATGGCTGAGCCACCCAGGCACCCAAATTTCACTATAATTATAACCTCAAATTACAGATGACTATGCACACAGATATTATACGTGTCAGAGTTACCAGGCGTCTTTGGTAATTATGTATATATACATATATATATATTTATATATAAACATATATATTGCATTATGTGTAAATATATATATTACATGTTTACATATATATAAAAACAACCTTATTTTCTTTTGGAAATAAGTCATACTACTGCTATGCAATTATACTATTGATCATATCACATCACTCTTTTCATCAATTCCTAATAGATTTATCTTATTTTTGAATATTTGACATTTGGCAGATTCTTAGCACCATTTGGCACCATTCTTCTAATAAGGAAGAAAAGAAATGAAAGCAGGGCAAGGAAAACTTACTCAAGAAATACTTAAGACATGTTCATATTGATGACTTAATAGAGTTTATTTTACATAATAAATATGATTTGTTGTTCCAAGGATGTTGACTGAGGACGCATGTACTTTCCCCAAATCTCTGGAATAACAGTAAATGTATACAAAATCTATGACAAGACAGGGAATGAGGGTATGTTTGTGTGTTGTGGGGGTGATGGCAGGGGAGATATTAACATTCATCAATTTTGGTGAATTTCTGAAAGAATAACATTCATTCACACAGAGCAAAGATTAGGAAACCACAGCGATTGGTCTGTATTATAAAAGGAATCCACAGTGCTTTGAAAATGTTTTTACAAAGAAAGTAGGTTCATTTTTTTTTTTTATAGTATGACTAGGAGGGAAAAACTATATTGTTTTAGGAAAGTAAGCATAAATTTTCTCTATTAGGGAAAAACAGATGTTAAAAATTTTAAAACACACACATAACACACAAAATTTATTCTATATGAACACATTTGAAATACAAAAGCAAATTAAAACAAAATATTAAAGGAACTTATATGATTTCTGAAAAGAAAACTGATTCGAAATTGTTTTCTAGAACAATTTCCTTAGAGGAACAAGGGTGTAAAGTGAAACATGATTGCTTTTCCTTTTCTATGGGTCTAACATGCAAGTGATTAGCATATATTATTTAATGAGTTTATTGAAATTATCAGGAAGGAAAACACATGCTATGTGATTAATCAAGTTATAAGACAAAAGCATGTGCCCTGTATTTAGGGGCCTAGAGTTCTTAAAATATAAACTTTTACTTTATAGGCTAAACAATCTAAATCTGCAAGCCTCTAACGAATACTGCCATTTTGTACTGTAGGTAAGTAGAGATATAAAAATGATAGCAGAAGTATTAAGAGTATTCAATTTTTCAGGGCACCTGGATGGCTCAGTTGGTTAAGTGTCTAACTCTTGGTTTTAGCTCAGATCATGATCTCAGGGTCTTGGGATTGAGACCCACATTGGGTTCTGTGCACAGTGTGGAGCCTGCCTGGGATTCTCTCTCACCCTCTGCCTCTACACTCTCTCTCTTTCTCAGTAAATAAATAAAATATTTTTTGAGGGGGAGCACCTAAGTGACTCACACACAGCAAGGGGCCTGCTTCTCCCTTTCCTTCTGCTAATCCCCCCTTGCTTGTGCTCTCTCACTCTCGCTCTCTCTCAAATAAATGAATACATAAAATCTTTAAAATAAAAAAAAATCTTTTTTCTTTGAAGAGTATTCAGTTTTTGGAGCAACCTATAGAAAAACAAAGAAGGGAGTTTAGGATTCAGAAAATAAAATCCCAGGTCCAGGCATGTATGAATTAAATAAAATAATTAACTCTGTAAAACTATTCAAAGATTAAAAGTAAACATAAAAAAAAAAAAACACCCCAATACTCTTGGGAATTTAAGAGAAATTATCATAGGCTTGATAAGAAATTAGGGGAAATAAACAGAAACTCATCCCTGAAATGTATGATGTATGATGTAGTCTTCATTTAGCTTTCAGTAGTCCAAAATTATCAATAAAAAACGAGGTTATATTTATTCTTGAGAGAGACATTAATTACTGTATATAATTATCAGTTCTTTATGGAGGCCCTTACATAGTGTCAGATTCAAATTAATATCACAGATAACTTCCAATTAAAACGAACTACTCACAGTAAAAAGTTATTAAGCACACAGGGAAAGAAGCTGCCATAATAAACACCAGCACAATGAGTTCTGCAGACTGTGGATACTGGGATTGGAAGATATAAAATTAAAAATAGCTAAGATTATTTTTTTAAATAAGAATTACGTATTTTAAAATACATGAAGAGAAACAGAAAATGGTTCCAGGCACGGAAAATGAACTGTTAGAACTTTTAGACATAAGATATTAGATAATTGAAATTGGAAATCAAACACAGGGCAGTATAACTGTAGCTAATAAGAACATTTTTTTAATTTAATTTATTTATTTGAGAGAGAGAGAGCGCACGCGCACATGAGAAGGGGGAGGGTCAGAGGGAGAAGAAGACTCCCCGCTGAGTAGGGAGCCTGATGCGGGACTCGATCCCAGGACTCCAGGATCATGACCTGAGCCGAAGGCAGTCGCTTAACCAACTGAGCCACCCAGGCGCCCGCTAATGAGAAAATTAAAAAACTGGGAAATATGGGTGCCTGGGGAGCTCACTTGGTTGGGTGTCCCACTCGATTTTGGCTCAGGTCTTGATCTCAGAGCCCCGGTTTGGGTTCGGTGCTCAGCAGGGAGTCTGCTTGAGATTCTTTCCCTCTGTCCCTCTGCCTGCTCACCCTTGTGATTTTAAATAAATCTTTAAAAAAAAAACAAAACAACAAAAATTTAAAAAAAAACCTGGGAAATATATTTGAAGAAATGTTTATCCCATATGACATAGATATTCAAAGAGATGGGAAATGTGGAACAGGAACTAAAAATATGGAGAGATAATTTGTAAATTATGTAATATAATTGAAATTCCCTGATGAAAGGAAGTAAAAAATAAACACCCTCTATATTAGAACATTAATATTAAAAATATATGTAGAGATGAGGAAAGAAACCAATCAAAACATCCAAGTAATCTCTCAAAAATAAAGGTAAAAAGAAATTTACACATAGCATTATATTTAATATCTGTTTTTATTAACTTTAAGTTAATGTCAAGCTTTTAATATCTCTATTTTATATCTATTTAGGTGTTATGTTTAATACCTATATTCATATTAACTTATTTGTATTTTACATATTTTATCTCTAAGTGTTTTCATATTTATCTATTTTTAATTTTATCTTATTTTATATAATATAGTGTATATATGTTATATAATTTATGAAATATATTTATGTGTATTTATATCTGTATATCTTCTATATCTAATATTTACATATATTTACATTAAACTGAATGCAAACATTTGGTATCTGGAGTAGAGATGATTATTATATACTTATACCCAAAAACTATGCAACATACCATGTACATGAGGCTGTGTTCATCTACTCTGGAAAGAAAAATTTTCACAGAATTGAACTTGAGGGTCCTACATGGCTGAGTATGAATTGTCATATATCATCTGACAGAATTTATTTTTTTTCAAGGGTCAGAATGAATCAAGTGTGATATCATAGAAATGATCACCTCAGCACGCTCGGATCTTTAAGGGGTCACTAAACTCTGTCATTCTCCTGTAATGTGATATTGTTTCAGATTTCAGAGGTTTTCAGTATAGGGCTTCCATTAATGATCAAGTGTGACGATTCTATTTACACAATTGGAAACAGGGAAATGACCATGAGAAGGACATGGTTCAGCACTCCACTTATTATGCATGCCCCATTTGTCTCCAAATGGAATGGGGAACATAATGTGATGGTACCGTGATCCCTGGGCATAAGCGCAGAGGTGGACACTGTTTTCAACAGTGCTTCAAATGTGTAAATATTCTCTTTACCACAGTATTCAATTATCTGAAAAAATGGCTCTAAATCCCTTAGGACTTGGGAAATCATAGCCCTATATTACCATGGTTGTTGCAGAGACTCCTCATGGGGATCTGGCTTCTCCTTTAATCAATGAGTTCTGGGTCTGAAAACTGGCTAAGGTCTAGAAATTAGGGAAAAGGTCATGGCTTTATTTGCAACTTCTGTTTTCAGCTTCCTGACAATCTTAATCTCTTTAGGTTGCTTAATGTGAGAAATTCTCTTGGTGGCTATCTATTTTTTGTGTACTTAAGCTTTATATATTCTAATAACCATCTTCAAAGTTTTTTGGAATGGCCTTCCTAGCCCCTCACTGACTGTCACTCTGACCTTGCTGCTCATTTCTGTTTTTGAACCTACTTTGCTTCTGATGGTTAAGACTTATCTCCTGACCTTCACAAATTTGACATTCTATTTTCACCATGGCTCTAGTATACCCTAGTTTTGGAAGGGTATTCTTTCCCCTGCCCTAGCCTGCAGATGACAGCCCCCTCTGAGACTCTCAACAATGCTTATGCCCCTCCTGCTAGTGTGTTTCCTTTCATTTAGTAAAGAGAGTGTTCTGCAGGTCCTTCTCCTCAACATAGTGTGCTGATGTGTATTCAGGCCAATTATGGCATTTTCAATGTACCACGCCTACTCCCTAAACCTGTTGGTTTCTCCTTTTATCATCTGCCATGCCAGCCACAGATGGCAGGTCAAGCATTTTTATTTCACTTAGTGAGGGCCATTTTTCCATGCTTCCAAGAGCCAGATAGAAATAGCACATTAGTCTTTGCCAGGTTTTACTTCATATATCACGGGGCAGTGGTCTTATTTCAAAAGATCTACCTTCCAACATAATTCCTCGTTTCACTGGATTCATCTGGCTCCTCAGGATCCTGAAACTCTCCTGACTCCTGTTGGCTAGATCCTATAGTACCATCAACATATATCACCTGATGGACTCTGAAAAACAAACTGAGGGTTCTAGAGGGGAAGGGGCTGGGGGGATGGGTTAGCCTGGTGATGGGTATTAAAGAGGGCACATTCTGCATGGAGCACTGGGAGTTATGCACAAACAATGAATCATGGAACACTACATCAAAAACTAATGATGTAATATATGGTGATTAACATAACAATAAAAAAATAAAAAAAATATATCAACTGTTTTCTACCTCAGCAAGCCCAGCATATCTCTGGCCATATTATATTGTGATTTGACCTTAGTTATTGGTCCAGCAGCCAGGCAATGAGGAGGTTAGAGATGATCCTGAGGCAAGCACGTATTGGCACTCAAGGAAGAAATTTCATAAATTAGGGACATGGGGGCCATTTCTCTATGCCCAGAGAATACAGGAAGATCTTGGGTTGCATTTTAAGTCCCAAGGCCCCGTTTATCCCCAACCAGGACCATGATCTACTACAAATTCAACCTATACTTACATTCTCCTACTCATTGAATTCCTAGGTCTTAAACTGAGTTTATTTGCATTGCCCTCTGGCTAATTGAGATGAAAATTCCATGAAATGTGTCCACCGAGACTCTGATTCTCCTACTTGGCTTTATTCTGGTAATTAATCATGTTCAGCCATATTACAATATTATATTGTCTTCTCCAGTGCATCAATAATACTCAGCAACACTCATCAATAGCTATCAAATCTCTTTGTGTTTGTAAGTAATACTTCCTTGGACCTTCCATATGCATTGAATATTTCACTTGTTGTGGCTTTAAATTGTATCAATTTGGTTAGACTTGAACTCTTTCCCAGAACTCCTTTTCCTGTATGTTTCTAATTAGAATGGACCACAAGAGATCTTTTTGTGTGAGATTAGAAGGGCAGAAAATGAAGCAGAAGTCCTGTTTGTTGTTTTATTTTGAGAAATTCATTGAAGATGCTTTCATAACTCACACATACCACTTACCTGTTGGCTTACCTTATTGGCATGGGACATTCATGCCTGTAAATGCTCCATCCTACCATAAATCCTCCTTCAGCTTCTCTGACTCCTGGCCAGATGTGTGTTTAGTTCTATGACAAATGATGCCAGCTTCTTCCATAGAAAATTCACTCCACCAAGAGTAGAGGTCGAGATAACTGGGTTGAGTTCTAGTCTGCTAGTTTGTTCTCTGCAGTTTCAGCTCACATCTGTCTTCTTCCTAAGGGCTGCCCTGTGGACATCAAGCTCCATGTACAATATAAACACAACAGCTTTCAGAAACAATTATGTAAGATCAAATCCCTGTAGCACATTCCTTACATATTACTTCTAGTTGTTCTTGGATTAAATCCTGACTGATAAAGTGCTCACTAGTGCATTATTTCATTCCAGTTTACTACAATAAAACTTTTAACAGTGTCATTACTACAGAATGCCACAGGCTGTTAGTGATGAGGCCCTACTTTTCATCCCACCAGCAGGAGACACCTAGTCCCCAAATACCATCATAGGATCTGCTTCATTGCATAACTCATAGCATCCACTGTCTCAAGTCAGGTTTCCTCAGAAACAGACTCTGAGGTAGATAATGGCTTGCATGAATTTTATAGAAGAGCGCTTTCAAAAATATCACTACAAGGAAATGAGGGAATCAGAATTGGGCAGAAGAAAAAATTCATCTGGATTCAGATTGCCACAGAGGCATCAGTTTATCCCACAGAAGATCTGGAGCTAGATGGCCCTTTCAGAATGTTGAAGAGTCTAAGATTTTACCCGATTTGCTGGCTTGCAAGTTACCCTCCCACAGTTTTATGGATGCTGACAGATGGCATGAGTTTCCTGGGCCAGATAAAAGGAGTCTGTTATTCATAGTGAGAAGCAGTGAGCATCAGCATATTTGTGTCAATTCCCTGGCCACCAAACCTCACAGAGGCAATGCAGAGCATAAAGGTGAATGGCTGCATACACAGTGGGTTGTGGTACAGAAGAGAAACCCTGAACTTAAGGAAGTCTGATCTTTCAAAACCGCAGTATACGTGCCTGTAGCTGCTACTGAAGGAGATACTATCTCTGTCTTCCAAGATGTTAGGCAAACTCTCCCTTTTTTCCAGAGAGGTGCCCTATCTCTGTTTTCCAAGTGAGTTTCCTATGCACACATACTCAGTGCCTATGCTTGCACCGTGTGCAGGAAGGTGAGAGAGCTCTGAGAATGTCTTGCAAAACACAGTTATCATGGATGTAAACAAGAGGGGCTAGCCTTTGAACCTGCTGGCCACTGCATACACATGGAAGCAATATGCAGAAAGATTTAGCTATGAGTCATTTGCAGCCCATAGTTCTGGTGCCTAGGGCAACAGTGGTTTAGTCTGACAGCTAAGGGTTCCATCACGCATGGACTATATGCATCACAGCATGGACTACACCATGAGAATATGTCACTCTATGAACCACCATCACCTTCCCCTATCCTGTCAGTTCTTTAACCAATGTCAACCCAGATTTGTATCACCCGATGTTTCCTTCTAATTGAATCTCTTACTTTTATCCCCCAAGTCTTCATTTTATCCCGTTGATGGTTTGAATCTACATAATTTCATTTGTAGATATTTACTAAGTCTTTCCTGCTCTTTTTATTATGATCCTATGTAAGTTGCTAGAATAAACATTCTCTTCCTTTCTGCATCAAATAAACAGATGGCTGTTTCAATACTGTGAAATATGAGAGTAATTAAATGAATTCAGAGATAATCATGCATATATTTCTATTTTCCCACATAAGATAACTTTATCTATGCTTACAAATATATTTGACTTTTAAAATGATGTCATCATATTCTTATTTTCATTTGTCAAATAGCTTAATTTAAACCAGACAACAGGATTTTCTCACTGTGATTAGGAGCCCAAATTTTCTAAGAACCTGAAATAAGTGTTTCTCAAAAACTTGGAAAATTTTGATTGATCGTGATTCCTATCAGCATCATGGGAGCGGGGTTCTCATATTTACAATTAGCCAATGCCAAACATGGTTGAATATTTGAATCATGATGGAGATTTTGAAGACAATGGATTCTTAAATCAATATTAATTGAATTCTGGTACCAAAAAAAAAAAAAATCTCTCTGATCAGGCTTAGGATTGGGTTTTAGAAAGTTCTTTAAATAATTCTGATTACCAGACAAGCTTTGGAAATATCAGACTACATCAATCAAACTCATTTGTTATATAATCTATTAATTTGCATAAAATGTGAAGCCCCCATGTCACCAAGGATCTCGTAACATTCCAATCAAAGTGTGTCTGCAGAGTTTTCCCTTTGCTATTAGTTAGAAAGTGGTATGAACAATCAATCATAAAATGTCTTCCAAACATTATCTAGGGAAAATTACCATAGCTCAGTGGAGGACACATCTTAACCATTCTCAACAGAATTGAAAAGGTAAAAGAAAAAAAGACCTTAACTTTTGTTAAATTGACAAATGTGGGTAAATGAAATGGCAGTGTTTAAATTGTCTTCATTATTAAAGAAGACCCATTGAAAATACATGTTCAAAATGAATGCATAGTTGTTTTACTCTTGAGTATATATTTCTTTTGATTTTTTCATTATTTATATTAATATGATTTGAAATATAACTAAAGGCAAAAATATATTAATCTATGTTTATTGTGGATTTACTACTTTTTAGTTACTATCAATACTATCTGAAATATAAATTCAAGAGTTCCCATCAATGAAGCTTCACAGGAAATATAACATAAATATATATCATAAATAAATATATATATATTTATATTTAATATTCGGGAACTACCTTGCTTTAGTGCTTATTCCTCCCCTTAATTTAATTTATACTTAGATGCTCCAAGTGACATCCACTCCCTCAGGTTGGGTTTCCTCAGAAGCAGACTCTGAAAGACAATGGCTTGCAGGAATACTATTGGAGTGTTTTTAGGAACATCACCAGGAAGGAATGAGGGAATCAGTGATTTGTTTTATTTTGCTTTGTTTGTCTCTAGCATAGATAACAGTAAAATAAATAAATTCAGCCTACAATTGTATAGGTAGCATAAGTATAGTCCTATCTGACATAAGAAGGTTAGAGTCAGTATTTTTCTGTCCTTGGATTTCTTTGTTATGCATAAAATTATATATTTTAAATTATTTTCATTATATTTAAAAAGTGGCTCCTTAGAAAGTATGCAATTTTCTTCAAAAATTTAACTTTAAGTTAAAATTAATTAATAGCACAATTGTGTGAATTCATTATACATTTTTTATAAAATAGATTTCTTCACTATTGGAGAGATAAGCTATTAGTTTTGTCAATTTACCAAAAGGAAATATTTTATTCATTAAGCACATTCTGGGATGTTTTTTGGGGGGGGTTGCCAGAATGCATACATTTTGTACCAGAGACTTTATTAAAGACTATAAAAAATTTTGACATCGGAATTTTGTTTTGAAAATATTTTATACAATAAAATATAACATTTTATAAAATTTTATAAAATGTAAATTTCAGAATTCAAGAATTCTTTATAATGTATAAAATATAAAATTTTATAAAATAAGAAAAAAATAAACAATTTGAACAAAACAAGACATTGTAGAAAAATATCATCTAAGATCATACACCCTAAGCCAAAATCAGTTATAAGTTAGTAGCTATGCATTGGAAACTGAGAAATTTTAAGAATTAAATAATGAGGAATCTGTATTCACATTTCTCTGAACTAATGATCATGCAGTTTCAAATAGAAGAGTAATACATGCTGTAATCAGAAATCTTAATTCAGTATTTGAAGTCATTGACATTTAAACATTTTGAACCAACTAAATACAGCCTATTCGTAAGACAATTACTCTATAACAAAGCGCCCTGCTTGGGTCAGAACTGAGGTACTGTTCCCGTTGAGTGGTGTTAGGCAACACTGCCCCCTAGAGGTTTTCTGAATATTCCCAGTGGACAAGGTTCCTACCTATTAAAGGCTGAAGAAATTTCTTAACTGCTCAATAGTGTTAAGGAACATAGCAAATGGGTACAGTGCCACTTCATTTCAAGTGACATGTATGAGATCTGAGAAACCTATGTAAAAAGAAATGGAAATCCATCAACAACTGGAGTGCAGACATACTAACAAGTCTGTGGTCCTAAGAGCTCTGGGTGAAGGTGGGGTCAGGTTTGAACACCAGAGGAAGGGGTTCCTGCATTGTGCAAAACTGGCCTTGGAAATCACTCCACCCCATCACTCTCTGTAAAGACTGCACTCTGCAGGGATGAAGACTGTTCCATAAAGGAAAAGGTTGCCTAGCCATCCCATCAGGATTTGTAACTGATGCTGCAACTTTGCCAGAAGGGCCAGATTATCAGAATGTGGAAGGTGACTATCAGTTATCAAGAGCGAAGAGTATCAGAGACCAGTGATAGAAAAGAGGGTGATTGTCATTCAGGAAGGGCTTGGAGAGGAGCGGAGGTGCACCATGGAGGAGGCTTGTAGAATCGCAGCAACGACTTTGTAACGGTTTTATAAACAGATGGTGATTTCCCAGGAATTCTGTTTGGTGAGTCCAGGAGAATACGGATTCTTGCTACATAAAAGAGACACGGCTCAAAATGCTGAATTTGGGATAATACATAAAGTTATGGGAGACGTCTGTACCTCCTAATCAGTGGAGGAAAGGGAGGAAGTTATCTAGCCTTTCAGAAGTATTACCAGAATTATTATATATTTCATTTTTTATAAAAATGAGGGAGAAAAAATAAACCTATGAAATAAAGCTATGGTGTATTTGA
This sequence comes from Callorhinus ursinus, assembly GCF_003265705.2. NCBI lineage: Eukaryota > Metazoa > Chordata > Mammalia > Carnivora > Otariidae > Callorhinus > Callorhinus ursinus. The sequence goes on along the minus strand of NW_027397069.1, from coordinate 15,796,745 downwards.
AATAAAGATAATTCTTCAGCTAAATGGTGAAAACTTGACATCGTATCTCAGCATTTGTGGCCAGGAACTCCATTTTCTCTTTAAAACAAATAGTTGATTTATCAATGTCTACAGTTATCCAGTCTTATTTTTTGTAAAGGTCAAATGTTGTCCTAAAAATTACTTCACCTAGATGATCAAGCTTTACATCAACAGCGATGTCATGTTTCTGATAATATGTACCCGTAATAAGGTATGATGAAAAACTTATATTGAAATAAAATTACTAGAACAGAATAGGAGGTTACTGAATTAAGAAAATGGCTATTGTTGAACAGTGACAAATGCCAGAGAGGAAAAATAATATAAATTAAGAATTAATATATGTTTCATCATAGCAAACCATGTTAATTGGGGAATTAAAGAGTCCAAACTTAAGACTCACTGTGAAAATTTAAATTAATATTCAGTTTCAGTCTTAGCTAAATGTATTGGCTTTCTGAAAAATCACAATATCAGAATTTTGGAAGAAGATACTTTTGAAACTATGCCTTACTTTGAAAGACCTCTGAGAAAATAGTGCATTAAGAAAGAAACCAGTGTGTTGTGCAAACTTCTCTGCCATACTTAATTAGGAACACTTTTATTTTCCCAGATGAGGATTCTTCAATTTGAAGGTGTTTTTGGTTGCTTAGGATCCTTTGAATACAACTTGTGTTCTTCAACACATGAATGTTTTGGTTCTCTGTGCTGGGAAGATGGAGATAATTTCGATTAGTATTTAAGACAAAGTCTTTCACTAACAATGTGAAACTTTGAGCATCTATTTTATTTGGTTAAATGTGATTGGTTAAATAATTCTTTATAGGAAAAAAGAAAGCTGAAGTTCAAATGCCTGCAAGAGAGTGGAAAACAGATACAGAGCCACTGCTATTGAAAAATCCTAGAAAAATCTAAAAAAATTCAAATCGCTCTAAATCTGGGGTCTCTTTTGTCACTGAAAACAAGAAGACTTATTGAATTCTTTTATAAAAAAAATGTAAACTTTGTTCTATTACTGAAGCCCTGGCTGAAGGCAGGGCTGCAGGGAATTAGGGAGAATTCAGCATGTAGAATTGCACTTTCTTTTCCACTTTCCAGTAGTTCTTCTAATTCAAGGAGTTACCAGGTGCAGCTGAGGTTGACAGAGATATTAATGAAAACTTAGAAGTAAGTGACAGTTGATTTACTGAAGGATAAAACTCCCAGATCCCTTCCAATATTTTATTCCCTATTCATGGTCGTCAAATTTACACACCCCAAGTATGAGATTAGAAAATTCCTTGTTTCAGAAATCTTCTCTAAAGGAAGAGAGCTTTAAAAGAATACTGATAGTAGGGGCTCAAAATCCAGAAGTTGGAAGTTACTGTTCCCACAGAAATGGAAGTGGCTGGTGTCTTCCCAATAACACCACACAAAGTCCCACCAGTTGAAACAATCTCTATAGGTACACAAGGTTTATTTGGTTTCTTGGTTTTAGTAATTTGGAACAAAATGATTTATGTATTTTAAATTTTATTAAGTTTTTTTAAAGGTTTATTTATTTAAGAGAGAGAGGAAGAGAGTGAGTTGGGGGAGGGTTAGAGGGAGAGGGAGAGAGAGAGAATCCTCAAGCAGACTCAGGGCTTGATCCCAGGACGCTGAGATCATGACCGGAGCTGAAATCAAGAGTCGGCTGATTAACCGACTAGATGCGCCCCTATTAAGTTTTTTATTTTAATTCAAGTATAGTTAACATACAGTGGTATATTAGTTTCAGGTGTAGAATATGGTGATTCAACTGTTCTGTATATTAGTCAGTGTTCATCATGGTAAGTGAACAAAATATTTTAATTATCCTAAGGGTCAGAAAATTGTGCCAGGGGAATGCTATAAATTGGGTCCTTTCTTTCTCAACCCTGATATTGCATCTTAGCTAATACTTTGGCAACTATTTTCTCTTTGATGGTCAATAAATGGTATAGCAATATTAGCAAGCCTCCTTGTGACATTTCAGTGATATAATTAGTGAAAATCCATCCATTTATCACTGGGTTCCTCCCATATCCCAGGGTCTAGACTAGGCCCTTTATGTACATTGGTCATTAACTTACAATAACATTAGCTCATGATAACTTCATTAGGTAGATATTACTATCCACATTTTATAGAATTGAATTTTAAAGTGGCTGACAGAGTAAGCATTCAAAGGATGCCATGTTTTTATAAACTTAAAAATAAGAAAAATTTTAAGTTTACAAAAATATTACAGATGTATAAGGATTTCCCATATGCCCCACACTTAGCCATATTTTTAATATCTTACATTAGTATGGTCCATATGTCAGAACTAATGAACTGATATTGATACATTATTAGCTAAGTCCATACTCTCTTCAGATTTCCTTAGTTTTCAGCTAATGTCTATTTATTCTGCTGGGATCCCATCCAATTTACCACATTACATTTTAGTAGTCACGTCTCTTTAGGCTACTTGGGCTGTGAGTTTCTCAGATTCTCTGACAGTTTGACAGTTGACTCTCTTGACAGTTTGGAGGAGTACTCGTGAGATATTTTGTAGAATGTCCCACAACTGAGGTTTGTCTGCTGTTTTTTCCTCTTAAGATTAGACTAAGGTTATGAGTATTTAGAAGGAATATCCCAGAGATAAAGTGCCACTCTTGTCACATGTCTTATCATAAGGTACAGATTATTAATGTGATTTATCACTCTTGATGTTAAGCATCATCATCTGGTAGCATTTTCTTTTTTAGGTTTCTCCACAGTAAATTTACTTGTTTTCTCTCCTTGTCATACTTTACTGTTTAAAAAGAAGTCAATATGTGCATCCCACACTTAAGGAGTGGGGAATAACACTTCACCCTCAAGGATTTATATAAATTAAGGGGAATTCTGCATTTGAGATGTGTCAGTTCTCCCCATTTATTTATTATACCTTGTATTTGTGTCAGTATTACTTGAGGATATTTATTTCATAAATTGGGTTATAATCCAATAGGACTTTAGTTTGTTGCTGAAATTTTTCCAGATATGGTTATTGAAAGCTTTTTCATTTAGTTGCTATGTCCCCTTGACAAGTGTGTGTATGTGTGTGTGTACTAAACAGTCTAAATACACATAGCTAAATTTTTTTTATATATATCCATCTATTAAGCAAAACATGTATGGAATTGATGTCTCCAGCTAACCCATCCTTCCAGTCTATCTGTAACCTCCCACCATAGCAGTGAGAAACTTAAATTCCATCATCTTCGAGTGCAAACATATAGAGGCCAGGTAGTAGAGGCCTCCCTCAAGTACTGTATGTGCCAATCATAAGGGATTGCAATATTTTATGGTTGATGCAACCTCCACATCCAGTCTTGATCTGTGGGGTAAGAGCATTATCAGTGGGGAAGGTCAAGTAGAAGTTTCTGAGGCCTCCAGGGACCTGCAGGAAGGAAGAAGTATGAATATATTACAAGGAATAATTTGCCCTGATCATCAGTAGATGGCAAGGCTCCTGTTATATATTGGGGGGGCAGGGAGGAATGCATGTGGAACTCAAATGATCTACTGGAATTGACAGGGAGCAAACCTAGCCTGAGAAGAGTACGGGTGTCAGAAGCTCAGGCCATGTATATACGTGTACGTTTGGGTCATACCACTGGGTAAACCACCAAGATGAGCAGAGACTGGGAGGCTGTAAAATAGATAGTGGAGGAGGAGAGATGAACATCCATTGTCCTCGAGACCTATGGCAGGAGTTTAGTTGGTCCCATGGTCTCCCACTTCTAGGGCGCCTGGGTGGCTCAGTTGGTTAAGTGACTGCCTTCCACTCAGGTCATGATCCTGGAGTCCCAGAATCGAGTCCCGCATCGGGCTCCCTGCTCGGCGGGGAGTCTGCTTCTCCCTGTGACCCTCCCCCATCTCATGCTCTCTCTCTCTCTCTCTCTCTCTCTCTCATTCTCTCTCTCTTTCAAATAAATAAATCAATCTTAAAAAAAAAAAAAAAGAGAGAGAGCGAAGCCCAGGGAACCCTGGAAGATTTACTGGGTATACACAACATATATGGGAAAGTATATCCAAGTGACTGAAGGATACAGTGTTTCTGACTGATAGCTCCTACAAGGGAAAACGTGCTGCCCACCTAAGGGATTGCACTCAGCAGACAGCTTCCAGCCCCGAGATCCTCAAAATGCACCTCAGTGCAGAGCCTCTTGCTCCATGTCACATCATTTCTAGGGCAACTGACACAGAGTGACTGGTGTGACACTGAGCAATTTAAGCTGAGCATAGAGCAGCTGTGATGGGCAATACTGATTTGAGAATTTCAGACAAGAATGGCTGAGGCCACACTGAGTCTGCCTCCCAGCTCAGCTTCTTCCGTTGCCCAATTCTATTTTTTTGTGTGTAACAATTTCTGCATAGAACCAAGGATTTTTTTTTTCCAAATTAAGCTCATGTTACCAAAATTCTTAGACTAGAGGCAAATATTTTAATTTTGTCACATAAAATAATCATTTCGGCTATGGTCATATCTGGTTAGTATACAACTCTAATAATTTTCGTTGGAGAACATGGATGACTTTTTGACTACTGCACAATGAATTAAGGGAATTCTGTGACTCATTTCAGAATCTCTGGGGATGTCGTTAATAAAACAACTCTGTATAGCTGCATTTTCGAGTTTATTATCCCTAAGTGATTTGATGTGAGTTAGGAAAATAAATATAAGGAATCCATTTGGTTAAAAACTAGAAGGAGCAAGTTGCAGAGGAATTTTGTCCTGAAGAAGGTGGCAGCTCCACCATCACTGGCTCTGTCATTCTAACAAGAGGAGAAAATGGGTTTCCAGTGATGTAATCAGGGTAAATTATTGGGAGGGAGGTGCATGGTGGGAGGAACACACAAATACACATACACGTACACACACACACATACACGTGTCAGGGGAATTGTTCTCTCTTTCCATCAATAGTCTTTCTCTTATATTATCTCATCTTGCTTTTCTTCTTGATGAAAGAACTAACATTTAGAAAGCAGATTATGGTCTGGGCACAGAACAAAGCCACGAAATGGACCACTTGCTCTTCTTTAAGTACACACTTTGTGCAAGTTGTATACTCATAAAAAGGGCTTTATGGCTATCATGCGTTCCAGCCAAACCCAGGCCTTATGGTGTAGCATGTATACTTTGCATGTGAACATCAAAACCTCAACTGCAGCATGTGGCTAGAAAAATAAACTAGGGCCCTGGGATCCTGAATTGCTCATCAAATATCTGTTTTATATCGCATTCTGGCTTAAATTCTATATAGGAATTTTACTTTACATGAGGGAGTGCTTATTATTATAATATTCTTCCTTCTGTTTGTGATGAGGCAGTAAATGCTATATTTCAAAAATAAACTACTATGTAAAGGATTTGCATTTTTGTGGAAAAGCCACAGAAATAGGGAATGAAAATATTTGCCTGGGTATCAAATTATTTGTCCTAGACCAATACTTTCAATTAAAAATAAATTGAACACATATTTATAATTTTTTCCAGTAAGTTAGATCTTCCAAAAGCTGTTAAAACCATATAGAAATGTAATATGCAAACAAAATGTTTCATATAAATCAAATAAGTTTATATTGTGCTTAATTGCATTGAGTTCAAATTTGAATAAATAGGTAGTAATTGTATTTTAATATATAGATTTACTTTCATTCATTAAAGGAAAGAACTACTTTGATTCAATGTTTTTATATCATTTGCTTAGAAGATAATTTAAATCACTTTTTTTTACCTATTTGGAATGAAATGATTGTCAAAATTAAAATAATATGTTAGAAATGTTTTATAGATATGTATATATATATATATAAAACCAATTACTTCTGAAATTCAAAACCCTATTAGCTTTAAAGCTTAAGAAGGATTTGTTGAGTGAAAGAAAGAATAATTGATCAGATTATGTTATATATATAGATATATAACACATATATATGTGTGTTATATATAACACATATATGTTATATATGTGACTATTGCATACCTTCCAAAATACAATGTTTATGGAAGCTGCCTCAATATTTAAAAATAATGAGGTAGCATTTGGACAGTTCATTAATTAACCACAGAGTCAATTTCCTTTTTTAAACCAAAAAGGATGTGAATAAAACTTAACAGGGATCATATATGTATAAATATAAATGCATTCAATTTCCACTTGAAGGTCAAAATCTGTATGTAGTCTTCCCATTCATTTCAAATTAGAATGAACAAGGAGTTAATGCTACCCATTAACAGTTTTAATATGAAAAGATAAGTTCACCCAAAATGTTGAGAAGTACTGAAAAAAAAAAACCTTTTTCATTAGTTATTATAAATGGTCTATCCTGTAATTAATCCTTATTCTTTTCTTTTTTGAGATTTTATTTTTTTATCTGAGAGACAGAGTTAGCAAGAGAGAGCATGAGCAGGGAGCTGGACATGGGCCTGGATCCCAGGACCCTGGGATCATGACTTGAGCCTGAGGCAGACGGTTAACCGACTGAGCTACCCAGGTGCCCCGATTAATCCTTATTCTAAAATATTTTTGTGTAATATTATTTAATTCTGATACCAGTCTTTCAAATGCTTGGGCAGCATGACAAAGAGGTCACACTTTGAGTGTACAGGAAAAGAATAATATCCAAATACCAATATTGCAAGAAATAAAATATTACAACTGTAAACAAATACATCTGTATATAGTTTTCCTTTCTCCCATATCCTCCTTCCTTTCCCAAGAATAACAACTGTTTTTATTTTTTATTCCCAGGCATGTCTTTTCATAGTTAATGCATGGTTGTGTTTATCTAAAATACATATAACATATTTTTACATATTAAATTGCATTACTGAAATATGATCCGTGAAGAGTAGAATCTGATTGAATTTGTTTATTGGTATGCTATAAGCATCTACCACATATTAACAAATCAGTCAATATTTGTTGAAGAAAAAAATGTAATTACTGGCACATAGAAAACCCAAGAAAATAAACCAAAAAAGAAATCCACACAAATGGTAGAACTCAGTAACCCATAGCCTACAAAAATTATGTTACAATAATCACTGTCTGACACATATACAAAAAATCTTTTAAAGAATGAAATAAAAAGATTAATTTGCTTCAGCAGTAAGGAAGATCAAATATCTATGAGTAAATTATGCAAGAACATGCAGGAAGTATATGAAGCAAATTTTCAAACATTCCTAAAGAATTAGCACATTCAAATGAGATTTGAACAATGCAAAGACATATGGCAAGGAAGACTAAAAATCATAAAATTTTCAAATCACCTTAAGTTAAATTTTAAATTTAACGTGGTTATAGTCAGTATATAATTATGTTAATTTTCCCTAGAACTAAAAATATGGATCTTAACTTTGTATGATCAGTTTAACAAATAGGTATATCCAGGGAAACTAACCACAAAATACGGTGAAAAGGAAAATCTTTTCCAGATACTGAAATGTGTGATAAAATACCAATAATTAAGACATGTCACTCTAGTGACATGAATGCACTATTTAGCAACAGGGCAACTATAACGTCCAAAAATAGATCCAAAGACATGGATGAAATTAATATATGAAATTGGTGGTATCACAGATCATAAAATAGAACAGACAGCAAATGATTTATGGACAATGAAGGAGCCATCTGTAAACAAGTCAGGTTCAAAGAACGCCACACACTGTACAGCAGGATTAATTCTAAATAGATCAAATGCCTAAACGTAAGAAATGAACAAGAGATGTGAAAAATTTTATTACTCATCTGAGTTGCAATGCCCCTTAATTCTCTACAGTTTGCATGATAATCAGAGAATAAGTGCACCTGATGAAGTTAAACAGTAACAAACAAAAGAATTGCGTTGTACAGCCTCATTGCATGCAATTTTTATTTGTCAGTCATACCTCAGTAAAGCTGTGGATAGAAAGGACTATTTCAGTAGGGAAGTGAGATTGCGCTGAAGTTCATCAAAAAAAAAAAAAAAAAAGAAGAAGAAGAAGAAGACAAGGGATTTTTAAGTGCTGGTGTGAGCTAGTGGGGGCGTACCCTAGAGGACAAGAAGGGGAGGTTGGTCAGTGTGATTAGGCTGTTTTTGCTAATTGGTCCTTAATGAAGTTAGGCTTCTACCCTCCCACAAAGACTAGGAGATAGTGGTGCCATTTTTCTTGATGATTACATTTCAAAGGAATGGATCACAGGTCCAGAGAGGAGGCTGAGAGAAGATTTACATCTCAAAGGGTCACAGAAAGAATTTGCAGTTGCAAGTTTTCTAAAACAAATGCCCTAAGAAAAAGAGGTCAAAGGCCTAGAATCAGGAAGAAATGTGTCTAAAATTTAGTGAAGCTGAGTGGAGGGTTAAGGCCATCGCAGTCAATGGTCAGTCGCCCATCGTGAATACATCCAATAAGCTATACATCCAAATAGAAATTTTTCCTTTTCATGCTACTGCTGTGGAGGGTTGCATAAGAAAGCTTAACTGTGATTAATAAGATAAAATCATGAATTCCGACTTCTATGTTGTCAAAACTTCCTCTATTACACCTAGTAAATTTATAATTCATAGTGTTTAGGATTATAATTTTCTGTCACTCTTTTTAAGCCTCCCAGCCAATGTCTGAACATATGGAGAAGAGTAAGTCTATCTGGCTGGGAATTTTGGAACTCCATAATACTATCTCCTTCTCAAAACATGCTCTTATGTAGTTAGCTCCCCGCAGAGCATACCATCAATTAAAATTTATAAACATTCTTCCATATTAAAAAAATAAAACTATTTTTATTTGCCAGAAGAGCATTAGATTTTACTGGCTTAACTCAATGTATTTAATGGAATTCTTGCTTTTTGGAGCTTTTGGCAAATAATATCTGCTATAAACGATGTTTTTAGGCATTGCTTCTTTTGCTTGTCATGATCTTCCATATATTTTCTGTCTTTGAAATGCCACCATCATTTACGCTAACATTTGTCCATTCCTCTTTTATCATTCTGAGTATACTATATGATAATGTATTCATTGAACTTTCCATCTTTTTTTTGACCCTATATGTATTACTATTATAATTTTTTACATATTTATTTTTTAAGCCCAGCACCTAATTTAAAGTACTCTTGCTACACATATTTGATGAATATCTTAGTGTATTATGTATAACAAATGTCTTAATCATTTTCTAATTTTCATTATTTTTAATTTTGTAAACCTTTTGAGGCCTATTTATTTATTCACCCATTTATTCACCTGAAATCGTTTAAACTGAGGGCATGTGATATAATGACCACTGGGTATTATATAAGACTGGTGAATCACTGAACTCTACCTCTGAAACTAATAATACACTATTTGTTAATTAATTAAATTTAAATAATAAAAAATTAAATAAACAAACAAATACACTAAGCTTCTCAGTGCTTGAACAGATGTGAATCTCTAAGGGGAGGAAATCAAAACAAAAATAAACACATAATAGAAACACATAATAAACGTCAGAAATTTGGGATTTGAACTAAGTGTGAATATAAATGTATTAAAAGTGGAGAGAACAATAATTTCTGGCCAATGGGATCAATTAAGCATGTTGATTTTCATTTTACCTGCTGGGTTTGGGTGCCATGTATATAAGAACATTCTCTGATTTAAATTTATATTATGTGATTTCTGTAGCATTCTGGGTCTTTTCAATACCCATTTCCCTGTTCAACGCATAGGAAAAGCTAATGTCTATGCAATTAAATGTAAACAATAGATAAAATATTGCATCAGAGGACGTTTTGAACAACTTTTATGTACCAATGCTTTGTTAAGTTTACATAATGCAGTTTCAGGATGCACGAATGATTCCTGAACTTGGGGAAAAATCATTTTTGATTTAAGAATCTAGAATAGGGGTGCCTGAGTGGCTCAGTGGTTTAAGCAACGACTCATGATTTTGGCTTTGGTCATGAGATCTAGCTTTGCCTTGGGCTCCGTGCTGGGTGTGGAGCCTCCTTAAGATTCTCTCCCCACTCCCCACCCCTCCCCAAGCTCCCACCCACCATCCTTTGTATCTCTCAAAAAAAAAAAAAGCTAAAATAATGTTGATTGTAGTGAAACTCAACAGAAAAGTTGATTGACATCAGGAACATCACACATCAGGTTAACTCACACAAGAACTATTTTATAAAGATAAACTGCATTTATCTTTTCATTCATGAACATTTTTATTGATTTGTTGGTGAACAGTGGAAATTAATTTATAGCTTTTCATAGAACTGTCTAGTGAGAGAGATATTTATAGTTTTTGTAGCACGGTCAGTGAATTTCTGATGCATGAATCAAATCTACAGGCATACAAATATTTATAGTAATTTTCACATTATATAGTAATGACTTTATATTATGGTATCTATAATTAATCACCCCACAAACCACCAACCTTTCAAATATGAAAAGATAAAAATCAAGAGAAAATAAATACTAAATAAAAACAAATACTTAAGTATAGTTTTCTCCCTCAACACATTTTATACCTATAGTCTTTTTATAATTATGATAAAATTTCCAAAAGTATCAGTGTATATGCCTGTGTGTCTGTGTGTGTGTGTGTGTGTGTGTGTAGCAAGTGGATTTGGATGAGTCATTATATATAAATTTTATATTTAATTTTTCCATTGTAATTTGTAAGTTTTAAGAAACTGTTACATTTTATGCATTAAAAAGATTTTTCTCCTCTCATTTTGGTGACTGATCATTCAATTATTAGGTACTCTTCTATGGGCCAAGTTCATGTTCAGTTTTTCAGCACTTTCTGTGTACAGACCTGGTTTTACATTTTATAAAATACTTCCTTCAATCAGTCTTCATTTCAGTTTTTTTAAAGCACATCAACCTCATAGATGTTTATAACCGCCGTTAGTTTTTGAGGAAAGAAAAAGTAGAAATTCACAATTACTTTAAAAATTCCCTTTTCAGTAAGATGACTGGGGGGGAGCTCAGTGATGTCATCTATTAAATATGTATATTTATCAGAGAATGTTATTCTTGGAGGGTTTTATAAGAATAATCATAACTGATATTTATTAAACTATCTAAATGTTATGCAATGTGCTAGCAGTTCAACATGCATGATTTAAATCTTCTCAATAATCTTGTGAGAGAGGACTTGCACATTGAAATCTCTTTACTGCAGATATGAGAAGTGATTCTTCATGAGATTAACCAATTTGCCCAAGGTCAGACACATTAATAAGTGACAGAGAAACTACTTGAATTCAGGTTTCTCTACTGCATATTTTCAAGTTCATATACAGTTTATGCTGTTTGGTTGATGTAATGTTTATTTCTTTCTTTGAAACTTTCTCAACCAGTGCGACTTTGAGTCACTCAAAACTGAAAGCTTAGAAATAAATATGATACCACTGATTAATTTTTTCTTCTCTCTTCTACACAAATGTTATTCCTTAAATAAAACTTTTGATATCATGTCATTTGGACATATTTTCAAGTTCAGAAAATACACTAAGCTTAAAATAGTTAACTATTACTTTGAATTAGCTTAGTCCTCTATTAACTTATCATTCGATTTATTTGTTTCAAGTCTTGAATGGAAACAAATTTTAAAGTTAATACTTATAATTTTAATTATTCAATTATTAATTTTGTGTTCATTCTATTCTAGACATCATTATAGGCTCAAAATTACAAACAAAAAGACACAGTTTTTTCTAGTCTGATATAACCAATAAATGCTAATATTAACTATGATTACTACAATTTTGAACATATCCTAGCTAAGGTTATTAATCCAATAAAAGGAATCCCATAAGCCAATATGAAAATGAAGGAAATATGAGTTAGTTGCACAAAGTTTACACAGAGTAAGTGCTATGACGTAGATTATAAACCATCCATCTGGCATTAAATCATGCTTCCTATAATAAGGATATATAAGTATACTGTAATGTATGTGTATATTTGTATATTAATTTAATTAATTGTTAGGGAATTCATCAAAGTACATTGAGAGAAATCACCAGCCTCTCATGTTTTGACACAGCTGCTGTGTTTGTGGTGTGCACAGAGGCTAGCTGAGGGAGGCTACAGAGAAATTAATAGAATGAAAAGGACTATGTCTTGGGGCGCCTGGGTGGCTCAGTGGTTAAGCGTCTGCTTTCAGCTCAGGTCATGATCCCAGGGTCCTGGAATCGAGCCCTGGATCGGGCTCCCTGCTCCGCGGGAAGCCTGCTTCTCCCTCTCCCACTCCCCCTGCTTGTGTTCCCTCTCTTGCTGTGTCTCTCTCTGTCAAATAAATAAATAAAATCTTTAAAAAAAAAAAAAGGACTATGTCTTGGAGTGGGAAGTATTGTTTCATCTGTACAGAACTGATGAATTGTTGTCCCATTGTGCAATAGGCCATGGATTCACACCACTAGCACCACATAATGCAGATATTGGGGAAATAATTATAAGCAGCAAAGTTAAATGAGTGCCCAAACTCTCATTATTCCATAGGATAGGGTGCACCTACATAATCGATGTGCACCATGTTCAAGGTTCCAGAAAAGGGCACTTGCTTAGCTGGCAAGCTGGACTTGCTACCAGGAACATCCAATAGAGATAGTGAACCCCATCCCCATATCACACACTCTCTCTCTCTATATATATATATGGAATATAAAATATTATATGTTTTAGACTATATATGTATTAGTCTAAAAGGACACAGACCACACTGAAGGCATACATAGTTTCTCCAAGTAGTGAAGTCTGCGTAGGGATGGCCCTGAGTAGCTAGGAATGTTAACATTAAGAAAATGCATTTGCTTCTCTTCACACTGGCTCAGTCTCTGTTAAGCCAGCAAAGGGAGGAAGGGAATGAGCTTCCAGAGCATCCATATTTAATTTTCATCAAATTGATTTTCCTCTATGGATAAGGCGTGTTCTACCTTAGTGCACTTATATGGGAAATTAAAATGGAAACTATTCTAAAATGGAAATTATCCTAAAATGTAAACTATCCTAACAATCTCAGCTTTGCCACAGGGTTGAGTTTTAATAAGTCCTTGTCACTCAGAGTTTTTTGTTGGCTTGTTTTTCTGTTTTGTTTTTATTTTGTTCTTATGTTCTCCTCTTCATGATCTAGGAGCATTTTCCAACACTGAAAGCCCTTCAAGTTGTTGACTCATCTCTTTTCTTATAACTTCTGACTGAAACCAGCTAATGTTTGCCTCTTCCTTTTAATGTCTTGATAAGAGCAGCCCTTAGTAGCCAACACATGCTTGTTTTTCCAAAATTAGAGCTATAGAAGCAGTAGGTATTTGAACTGTATTCAAAGAGATCATAGGCAGTAATATAACAAATGATTTGTCACTATATAATGAGACCCCTTGTTTTCATTCTATTTGTTATGCCATACAGGTAACTAAACTGAGGACAAACAATTCAAGAGTTTGTTTGCTTGCTTGTGTGTTTTTGTTTTGTGATAATTGCAATCAATATCAGAGCTTCACCCTAGAACATGCTAAATGGGTCCATGAAAAATATGAGCATGGTAGCTGAGATGAGAGTAATGTATCTTGAACTCAACATGTGGTGTCATGCAACAATGCATCATCGTTGACTTCAACATCCTTTAAAGGCCAATCTGGTTATTGCCATTGTTGAGTGTAACACATGCTAACAACAAAAACTAGTCACCTGAAGGTGATTTCTTATATTATGACAAAGACATACTTTCTCTGTCTTGGAATAAACATTAATTTTGGAAATGGATTTCCTTTCACTGCCCATAGCACCTCAGCCAGCATCACCGTTCATGGAATAACTATACATCATGTTCATCATTAGTTATCTCAAGACATACTTCTGATCATGGGATCCTTTTACAGGAAAAGAGCGATGAGGAAATGGTCTCACATTTGTGGGATTCATAGCCTTAACCATATATGTTTAACCAAGTGGTACATAGAACTGTGAAGTGGTTCCACTGGCTGGGAGAATGTATCCATGCAATGTATGCTTTGAACTAAAGAACAATATAGTTTATATTTCTTAGGCTAGAAAACAAGTAGAATTTAGATAAAGGGAAAAGGGATATTTTCCTGTCAAGTTTAATAAGACACTTGCTAATTTTTTTTCTCCTTTCCCTCAGATTTTGGACTCTATTGATTTAGAGGCATTAAGTTCTTAAAGAAAAATGAGTTCTCTGAAATATAGCAATGATTTATATTATTATATTTATAAAATATATAAATATAACATTTAAATGGATTTTAAGACTGCTATCTGGCCCTTTGTATAGCTGCTCATGCCATTTAATTAACAGGCAAAGGAGATTGTTCTGTTGCTGGGATGACTTATTCTGATCATCCAGAACAAATAAAGTTGCTTTTGCACAATGAGACCTAATGCAGTATGTCTGGGATCTCGGTGATTTTCTCTGATATCTTTAGTTCTTCCATGCCTAATGTAAAAAGGTATATAGTGTAACACATATTAGCAGCAGTATTAATAATTCATAATTTTCAAGAATGAAAGTTTGGGTCTCTTCACCAGGTAAGACACCAGGTGAATCACTGGTACTGGCTGAGGGCAAAGGATGTATCTTATGGGGACAAGAAGGAGAAAGAATAGAGAAAGAATATAACGTTTCTTTGTTGTTCCTTTATGTGCATATTTATATATATACGCTTTCTTGTTTTCTTTTCCTAGTGTTTCATATAAGGTACTTTGCATTAAATTATAGAATATCAAGTGACAAGATATACACGAACTAATCATTAAGTTCTAAAATATAAAATAGGGATTCTGTATGCACTGCAGGAGAAATAAACATTACCACAAGGTGGAAAAAGAGATTCTGGGAATTGGGTCTTTTTCATAGGAAAAGAAAGAGTCCATCTTTTTTGTTCAATGGATTGTTGGATCTTTTTAGTCAGAAAAGCTGCTGTTGCAATAGTGTTGCTGGAAATTTAATGTGAAGAAATACTGAGTATCCAAAGGGGTTGACTATATCAGACTATCTTTAGTAGGTAGCACTGATCCCTCTCTTCTATGTTCTTTAGTGTATAGGAAGTACTGGGAAAAAAACAAAAAACAAAACAGAAAACAAAAGAGACTAAGGTGATTAGGATCATTGCTGCTAGGTTTCTGAATTAGATTCACCAATGAGAAGTACTCACACAATGTTATTTTAAAAAAAAGAAAAGAAAGAGCTTTTATCGTTCATAAGGTGATGGTAAACAGGCATATGGGATTCAGCAAGTGGCAGAAGTGGTTTTCTCAACAGTTTCTGAGATTTCCCACTACAAATTGCACTATATGGTACCACAGAATGCTGAAATCTGCTTTAAAACAATTTTATTTTTACCTTTGCTCACCCTGCTCTTCCATCAAGTTAGTAAGCCTCTTAGCCTCTGTATTAAATCATGTCTTTCCATAATACTTAGAGCGGTTTCTGTTTTCTTTAACAAACTGACACAATACACATGCATTTTCTGAAGTAAGGTGTAAACCATCGTGTCTTTTATCTACTCAGAAAAAGATATTATTTTGGCAGATTTTCAAGGTATGCTACTCGAAGTAAAAAGATCTGTTCTTTGTTGACACTACATCATGAAAAGAAAGTGAATAAATAAATTAAACTTGCCTCTAATACATATGATATAATAGTTACATGTATTCATATGTTTTGCCTTTTTCTGATTATACATTGCCAAGTAAAATACTAGTTTGATATTTTTTTTAATTACCTTTTGACTTATATAGCATATTGGACCATCTGTTAATGTAATACCTTCTGTCTTTAACTATTGTATATAAATAACCCAGTACAATGAATAAGATTAGCACCATTTATCATGTAAAATGTGTCAAGCATTCATTATGTGGCAAACACATATCTAGTCTCCAGGAATAAAGTGAAACATTGTAACTAATTTTAAAGGATTCCAACTAGGATACAGGAAACAAAAATTTACAACATTAAATCCAATAAGAACATATAGGACATCCAAAAAACCTGTATTCCTCAGTGTAAATAAATTTTATACTAAGTAAGTATCAGTTAAATTAAGATAAGAGAAGTCCGTGGTTATTCAAGTAAATAGGAAGACTGGGAAGGACAGATACATTGTCACCGTAGCTGGGTTATGATGGGCAATAACTGCATGAAAAAAAAATTACTTTTCATACTGGAAGACAAGAGAATGTTAAACTATGTTACCCAAGGATAAGGTTTGATCCGATTTGTGCTTCAGAAATATTCAGACTATCAGAAATATTCATCAGGTAGTGTTAAAAATTTGAATTTGAAATTTTCAGTAATAGAGATCAGTAACCACTTAAGAAACATATGGAGTAAGTGGCAATAACCCACTAAGACGATGAAGTTGTCCTAAACAACATATTATATACTATATATAAAATACTGATATTATATATTATATATTTTTGTATTTAATAATACATATACATATACGTTGCTATATATCACATGTATATTCACAATCAGATAGCGATCTCCTGAGAATGTTACAAGAATTCTTTTTAAAATATTTCTGTTAAATATTTAATAATTACGGGGCACCTGGGTGGTTCAGTCGTTAAGCGTCTGCCTTCGGCTCAGGTCATGATCCCGTGGTCCTGGGATCGAGCCCCACATCGGGCTCCCTGCTCCGCGAGAAGCCTGCTTCTCCCTCTCTCACTCCCCCTGCTTGTATTCCTGCTCTCGCTTTCTCTCTTTCTGTCAAATAAATAAAATTTAAAAAAAATTATATTTAATAATTATTTATCCATGGTAGTGTACATAATTATTTAATGCAAAATACTTTGTCATATTACAGTATGACAAATCTTAGATAAAGGTTTGATATTTATCTCAGCCATTAATATTATGACAAATATTGCTTATTACAATTATCATGAAGGATTTTTACTGATTATCTACTATAAATGAAGGAAGAATGGAAAGTAATGCCATGGAAACCATGTATCCATAGGTGTAAAAAAAACAACCATTTAAATTGGCATCAAGGACCTGTATAAAACAGAAAAATAACAGCTTACCTGCATAAAATGCTTCGGTAGTATTTTATGATCTGGGCAGGGTAATATTAGAATCCACATATAAAAATATAATTTCTGACTTCATCCTTTTGCTGTGTAAGTTCAGGTTTCATCATTTCCTATTATGCCTTATGCATCCTATTCTTCAGAGATGCAAACCAATTGTTTATGTATGATCTGTCGCTTTGCAGTTCTTGTCCTGATAAAGCTACTGAAATGCCTAGTCATTTTTGCTTTACCTACATGTTTAGATAAATATGTTATAGTAGTGAAATCCTCATTGTCTAGTACCTTACTTTGAAGCATTTGAGGCACTCCCATGTGAAAGGGCAGAGGATTGTAATGGTGAAATCAAGGGTTACAAAGACTAAAACAGAGGAGAAACCCTGTGATGTCTGAATGATTCATAACCCCTGTCTTCACAGAACAGAATTTCCATTTACCTCAAACGAACCTTTTAAAAGAAGATTGAAGACAGTTCCCTACCTTGGTTAAGGGTAGAAAAGCTCTGGATTAATAAACATTTCCAAGAAGATACCAAAAAGTCTTGGTCAACTTAGCATGGAATTTTAAATATCTAATGGCAGCCAGGGATACAAACCATACCTTAAAATCATAAAAACATAGTTACACAAATATAACTGGATTCTAAATTTTAACATTTAAAACTGTGAAACATACAAAATGAAGGCAAAGTGGTATCACCTTGACTTTTCTCAGTTACCTCTCCCTATTAAAAATAAAAGCTGCTTTTATTTTTATTTTATTTTATTTATTTTATTTTTGAGAGAGATTGAGAGAGAGCATACCCGTGCATGTGGGGTGGAGAGGGGCCGAGGGAAGAGGGAGAGAGAGAATCTTAAGCAGGCTCCAGGCCCAGCCAGAGCCCAATGTGGGGCTCCATCTCACTACCCTGAGATCATAACCTGAGCCAAAATAAAGAGTCGGACACTTAATGGAGTGAGTCACCCAGGTACCCCAAGCTGCTTTTACTGATAATCAAAATATTTTTTAAATGTGCAATTCTTTAGTGTCTTAGCTTTGCATTCTCTTAGCAATGATTTCTTGGATATTTCACCAAAGCATAGGTAACAAAAGCAAAAATAAACAAGTAAGATTATATCAGACTAAAAATATTCTTCATTGCAAAGGAAACAACAGCATAAAAAAGCAACCAACCGAATGAGAGAAAGTATTTGCAAACCATATGTAGTAGTCTCCCCTTATCTACAGGAGCTATGTTCCAAGACCCCCATTGGATGCTTGAAACCTTGGATAGTACCTAACCCCACATATACTATGTTTTTTTCCTATATATGCATACCTATGCAAAAGCTTAATTTATAAATTAGGCCTAGTAAGAGATTGAGAAAAATAATAAAATACAACAATTATAACAATATACTGTAATAAGGTATGTGAATGCGGTCTCTCTCTCTCTTCTCAAAAGTCTTGTTGTACTATACTCACCCTTCTTCTTCCTGTGAGAGGACAGAATGCCTGTGTGATGAGATGAAGTGAGGGGAATGACATAGGCTCTGTGATGTAGCATTGCCACTATTCGTCAGAAGTAGAATCATCTGCTTCCAGACCAAGGCTGACCACAGATAATGAAACTGCAGAAAGAGAAGCTACAAGTAAGGTGGGGACTACTGTATCTAATAAAATGTTATCCAAAATATGTAAGGAACACCTACAACTCAACAAAAAACCCTAATATCACAACGTTTTTTTGTTTTGTTTTTGAATAGGCTCCACTCCCAGTGTGGAGCCCAATGTGGGGATTGAACTCACGACCCTGAGATCAAGACTTGAGCTGAGATCAAGAGTCCAACACGTAACTGACTGAGCCACCCAGGTGTCCCCCAATGTCCTAACTTTAAAATGAGCTATTCCTTTCTTCTTGCAATATTTTCTTCCTGGTCTTCCATAACACTACACTCTCCTGATGTCCTTCATACCCCTCTGGCTACATCCTTCAATTTCCTTTTTATAGGCTTCCTCTCTAATAAGGCTTCAGATATTGTAAGCTACTATTTGGCACTAGATCTTGTTCCCTTCCTATCCCTCATACTCTTCCCTGACCATGACAAATAAATCATGAGTTTTTGTTTTGTTTTGTTTCGTTTTTTTTTTTTTTTGCAGCCCTGCTTTCATCTCTGTGAACACAGCTATTCCATGATATAGATTTCAACCATTTATTTGAAACCACTGGGGGCTCTGAGAGTATACAATTTATGTACCTTTCAGATTTTAGATAGACCTGTACTGGGTAATTATGGAAATTATAACTGGTACATGGAGCAACCCCAAGTTTATAAATATCTACATTAAGTGAACTTAATTTTAAAAAATATTATACAGCCTCATATCCATTTAGATCATTTTGCTGCCAAATTTGTTGCTCTGCATTTATGAGAACATCATTTGATTTTCAAGGAACTTTAAATTTCAAATACTGAAATAAGGATTGTGAACACATAGCTCTCCTTGAATACCACACCCCCAAACAAACAAACACCACCACCATGGAAAGCCAAACCACCACCACCAACAACAATAAAACCAAGAATTTCCAAAGACAAATTCATGATTATCCCTCTCCAAGCTTATCTTCTTTCTCCACCTCAGTTACCAGAACTATTAAGCATTCAGTGAAGCAAACAATACACCTACTAATTAAATTCAAATTTTCTTTCTCAGTCACGTCCCATGTCTACTTGAGCAGCGTCCAGTGTTATTTTAAACATATATTCATACACACAGACTTGGGGTCCACACACACACACACACACACACCACACACTCACACTCATACGGCATCCATTTCTTTCAGTTCACCCCATCCTTACCACCACTTTCCATATTCAAGCTACTGTCATTGTCCAACTGGTACGTAACAAAAACCCTCACACTGGTCTTCCATCATCCACTTTTGATCTCTTCAAGCGATCCCATTCCTTTAAAGACCTAGTGATCACATACACTCCAAAACATTCCCACACAGTGATATGACATCCTATGCTCTTTCCCCTGCCTGGGATCAAACCTTTCTCCCTCATTAAAATCTACTAAGGATAGGAGATGGTACAGCCACAAGATGCTACAAAGTTGCTCTGGAGTTTGACGATCTGGGTTTAAATCCATGATCTAAACCCAATTAGTTATGTGACGGTTAACTTCTTTTTTTTCTCAGCACTTATCAGGCTTACAATTTTATATTTTTGTTTCATTTAATAAAATATTGTTTTATATTAATCTCTACCACTGAACTGCAAACTGAAAGAAGAAAACACTAATCATTCTATTCTTAACAGATTATCTCACATATAGACTATATTTTAAAAATTGTATAAATAATGGATAATATAAAATGAGTTGCAAAGGTTGAGTTGTAGTAATAATTAAATGAGTTGTAAAATAATACAAATTAGTTGTAAAAACAATTAAATAAGTATTTTTACTTGAAATAAATTCTGGGTCCCAGCTACTTATATTGGTATGTTAACAATAAAGTTAAAATCTTCTATATAACTGGATTTGGGTTTTTCAAATGTATGAAAGGTGATAGGATGTATTTTCAATGTTATTTTTAAAAATATCAGTTATGAATTGGACCCATAAGAAAAGAAGTATATCTCCAAAAACTTATTCTTTGAATAAAGTTTAATTTAAATGCATAACTTTATAGGGTTTCTGTTTAGTCCAATACCTCCTTTTAAATGCCAGACTGCCAGGCTCCCTTCATGAAGAAGTTCAGTGCCTATAATAGAATAAAAATACTTAAAATATTTTGACATTGTTTAAAATATAATTTTACATAAATGGTAAGAATTAATTTGGGAAATCAAAAATTATTTGTAATTAAATTGCAAATTATATTATTACTTTGGATACATTTTGGTTTGGGTCTATAATAGGAAAGATACAA
This sequence comes from Callorhinus ursinus, assembly GCF_003265705.2. Classification (NCBI taxonomy): domain Eukaryota; kingdom Metazoa; phylum Chordata; class Mammalia; order Carnivora; family Otariidae; genus Callorhinus; species Callorhinus ursinus. The sequence goes on along the minus strand of NW_027397069.1, from coordinate 15,775,722 downwards.
TTTGATGTACATCACAAAGTCAAAAAAATCAATATAAATTAAGTTGAAGCTTGAGAGGATAGTTCTGTTCAAAATCAGTGTTGATTTAAAAATCAATGCAAGCTTAAACAAACATGCTACATTTTATTGATAGAAAATGCGTAACAGTAGGACAGGGTAAAGAATTAAAAAAAAAAAAGGAAACCTTGAATGCCTCTGTGAGCTACCACCCAAGGTGCCTACAAGTAGAGAGACCTGCACATCAACACAGGTCCAGCCTGCCCACCAAGCAGGAAATTCAAACATGCTTGGCTAATAAAGATTCTTGTAAACGTATATACACACTAGGAAATAATTGATTTGAAATTTTTCTTCTATTTTATAAATGTAATACTACTGCTTGTTCATTGTATAAAACTGTAACTTAATTATTGTATGTAGTATGCATCCTCAGCCAAATCAGCATTTATAAGTTAGAAAGAGGAAAGTTTTCTTCCTCTGATTGTTATATAAATTTATCTGCAGTTTTTGGAAGTAACATTGTTTGCCTACTGTTTTTTCTTAATCAATTACTCTCAGTTCCAAGACAACATTTAAAGCAAACATTCTTTGCATTTTAAGTATATATGAGTATTTATAAATACAATACAACTTATTTCCTATTTATGGTTAGGTTTTTAAAGACCCAACAATATTTTTAATAAAAAAAAAGGTGTTTCTAACTATAGCTATGTCTCTCTACCCTCAAAATCAAGTAATATTTTGTTCTTCTAATATGGTTGTGTGTGTGTGTGTGTGTGTGTGTGTGTTTCTCCACATAGATATGAAGAATATTTAAAACAATTACAGATAAATCAAATTCTCCAGTCCTATATTCCAGGAGGTCACTTTAATTATTAGTTTCTTGTATTCCTGTCAAAAACTCTGAGGTGTCTGAAACTTTACCCTACTTACAAACTAATATGTTCAACTGTGTAAAGGAAGAACACTCCTTGTGTGCCTTCTCAACACTCAGTACTGCTACAACACTACTTCCCTTCTGAACTTCTGGTCACCAGATGTGTGAGGGGTTTCCCATACCAAGCTAATTCTGCGACACTAGCTGACTCCCACAATTCAATTCAATTTTCTGACACTTTATGGAGTTAGTGTCAGATCCCACAGGTTAAGGGCTCAGTCACACAGGACTCCACCCTTCCCCCCCCCCCCAGTTCACATGCCAACCACAAGTCCAGGTTGTCACCCGTGCTTTGGAACTATTGGCTATAAATCAGTGTCCCATCACTATTTCCTTGGGTTAGATTAATTGGCTAGAGCAGGTCACAGAATTCAGGAAAACAGTTAACTTACTTGATTACCAGTTATAAAAAGATGTAACTCAGGAACAACTAGAGGGAACAGATGCATAGGGCAAATCATGGGGGAAGGAGTATGGAGCTTCCATGCCCTCAGAGCATATCACCTAGCATCTGCACATACTTACCAACCTGGAAACTCTCCAGACCACATCCTTTTGGTTTTTTATGGAGGCTTCATTACACAGACATGATTGATCAAATCATTGACCATTGGTGACTGATTGAACCTCCATCCCCTCTCCTGGGGAGGTGGGGGGTGGGATTGAAAAGTCTAGTCTTCTAAGCCTGTGGTTGGTTCCCCTGGCAACCAGCCCCACCCTTAAGGACTTCCAAAAGTCACCTTACTAACATAAACTCTGGTGTGGTTTTAAAGGGCTTGTCATAAATAACAAAAGACACCTTCACTGTGTTTATCACTTAGGAAATTGCAAGGGTTTTAGGAGATCTGTACCAGAAGTGGGGATGAAGACTAATACATATTTCTTATTATAAATCACAATATCACAGACTGCCACAGTTTTCATAGATGCCAGCAGGTAACAGGAGACTCCTGGGTCAGAGGCAAGGAACTGGATTAACTGTGGCCCAGCTGATGGCATGAACATCCTGTTCACACTTGATCTACATCCCATGGTAATGATGCCCAATGGACAGGTGTTTGCAATGTGATAAAACCCAAAGATATAAGATACAGTTTGAGCACTGAAAAACTCTAATACTTAGTGATCATTTTAATCTGCAGGAAAGAATAAGAAAAAGTTTGCTAGCGAGCTGGAAGTAAGCCTCAGTGTTGTTGTGTTATGAAAAACAAGGAGTATTTGGTTCTGTTGAAGTGTCACATACGATGAGTTGTTTAAAAATGTTCATTGAACATAGCATAAAGGAGTGCATTGGTGAATGTAGAAATTCTTTTGGTGGAGTGATGAGAATGCAGACTTTGTTGGAATATATAGTTTGTAAGGATGTGGAAAGGTATGACATGATTTTATGAAGTTTTTATTTTCAAAAAAGCAGGGAGGACAATATATTCTGAGCATTTTAAAATAAGCCAGTTGACAGAGTGAAGTCGATTCTATGAAGAAGAAATGGACTGTTGATGCGCTTAGAAAAAGTAAAAGACCCAATGCACAGAAATTTCCAGTGAAATTAAAGAACTTTCAAAATAGGATTCTCATACCCATCTGGAAACAGAAATGTATGAATTAATAATCTTGGGCATAGACCAGATATAGTTGGTAGTAAGGCCCAAGAAATCATGGGAATGAGTGACTTAGATAAATGCAAAAATAATTTATTAGAAACAAGAACAAGGAATTGAGAGTGTAGAAAATTGGGAGGATCACGTATCAGCACATTAAAATTACTCAAGATTATGACAGGATGTGAAAAGTAAAGGAAGACTGTTAGCTAAGTGTCAAGTTCGTTAATAAATAAGCTGAAGCAAACTGCATTTTGCTAGATGATGGAAATGAGATCAAGAAAAAGGATGGTATAGTGAAATGGCATGAGTCCATAACTGGTGATTTTTTTATCATATAATAATGTAGGTATGTACTCATGTGTACACCCAATATACATCAAAATTGATTTATAATATTGAATATCTTAACATTTACTATATATAATAGCAAAGTAACTACTAATAGTATCTTTATTAAATGATAGTTTATAATTTCACATTCTAATAATTTAGTAGAGAATATTCATCATAAAAACATAAAAGCTACTCATCAATAATTTTCTTTTTTTTAAAAGATTTATTTATTTATTGAGAGAGAGAGAGAATGTGGGGGGAGTGAGGGGCAGAGGGAGAGGGAGAGAAAGAATCTCAAGCAGACTCCCCACTGAACACAAAGCCTGACACCAGCTGGCTCCCAGGACCCTGAAATCATGACCTGAGCCGAAATCAAGAGGCAATGCTCAACTAACTGAGCCACCCCGGCCCTCCAATCTCTTCAATAATTTTCTAAATAATATTATCTGGTGTGGATAGAACCAATATTTTTAATCAGTTATAACATATCTCTATACAGTTAAATACTAATATGCTATAAGAAAATACATTCTTGGCATTATAGTTTGAGAATATAATAAAACAATTTCTACATCTAGTTTCCTATTGTGTCTGAAATGCATTTAATTCAAAAATAGTAGTTCAAACATAGTAAGGAATGAATTCTTATTTGTATGTTAATTTTTAATGAGATTTTTATTGCTCAAAAAGTAATCTATGACTCATAACTTTTTGAAATATTTTCAATAAATGTAGACTAAGGATAATTTTTTATTGTATCTATGTATTTTTTCCTTCATTATTTTTTCCTAACATACACTTGAGATCTTATCGCAAGTCAGGTACTGCCTTGAAAACGCAAGAATGGAAGCATTTTAGAATTTTTTTTATTGCTCAGTCTTTCCCCCCAAAATATTTATAATCAGTATATTTAGGAAATAGGATCCCATCGTTCTCACACTGAAGTGATCAGAAATTCATTTATAGATTTGCAGAACAATAAGTAACTGTAGTGTAACAAACAAAAACAAAAACAAAACCATAAGACGTAGTTATTATTGTTAAAGTTATCCCAGTGAAAGACAGAAAAAGGGAGGATAAAAGTAACTGGCTCCTGAGATTAAGAATTCCTCAATTTCAGGAAACAAACTGAGGGTTGCTGGAGTGGTGGGAGGTGGGAGGGATTGGGTGGCTGGGTGATAGACATTGGGGAGGGTATGTGCTATGGTGAGCACTGTGAATTGTACAAGACTGTTGAATCACAGATCTGTACCTCTGAAACAAATAATACATTATATGTTAAAAAAAAAGAAGATAGTAGGAAGGGAAAAATGAAGGGGGGAAATTGGATGGGGAGACGAACCATGGGAGACTATGGACTCTGAGAAACAAACTGAGGGTTCTATTGGGGAGGGGCTGGGGGGATGGGTTAGCCTGGTGATGGGTATTCAAGAGGGCACGTACTGAATGGAGCACTGGGTGTTATACGCAAACAATGAATCATGGATCACTACACCAAAAACTAATGATGTAATGTATGGTGATTAACGTAACATAATAAAAAAAAAAAGCAAAAAAAAAAAAGTAACTGGCTCATAGTCACATAGCCAGTAAGGATTTGAACTCAGGAACCTGAGGGTTTGCTCTTACTAACTGTGCTGGTCTGTCTCTATCCACTGTCTTCACTGCTCCCTCATTGTATGTCAGTTACTCACTTTCCCATTTCTCTAATGTCTTCCAAAGGGCTTCTGTGAACTTTATACTTTCCTGGAAACTCCATCAGAATCCTTGCTTGGTGAAGCAGATGACCTCATTTCCTTAGGCTAGTCCTAGTCTTCAAATATTTTTCAAGTAACACATTATAAGACACTAGGAGATTTGCACCAGCTGTAGGTTTTTTTTTTGCAGCTCTTTTACTCTATAATGAAACCAATATTAAACACTTAGTTTATTCCACTTTATGGCACCTCCCCCATATCTGTTTACCTTTTAAAGGAAGATGTGAGCGCCGAGGCACCTGATCACCATGAGGTGATTCATGTTATTACTGCTTTTGGGTCAGAAATCATTGGCACTACAGAACACCAAACATTTCTCCCTTACTTCATTTCAACATGGACAGGTATTTCTGTGTTATTCAGTGGTAATATTACAATTATGAAAATTTTGGATAGAATTTTTAAATTTTTGAACATGGATTTTTGTCTTTCCCGATGCCTAAATATCTTGTCTGCTCTACAATTCCCTTTTCTCCAGCCTACTTTCCCTAACTTTGGAAACATGAATATAGTCTCTGAAATATAGACAAGAATTTCATTGTAATTCTTTTCACAATGTTCCTTTCTTATAACCAGCTCAATGATATAAGAATTAAAATATAATAATTGCCAATCATTTTTCTTGGCTTCTGCTATGACACTTCCCTACAGCTAACATCAGGACTCATGGCTTAAAGCTTAAATGAGGGAAACCAGTAGATTTACATAAAGTTCTGAAAAATCTTCACTGCAATTAAACCTTCTCATATCATATGCCAAATTCTCATTCCTTTTAAGACAACTATACCAAGGCACTCTTTTATTAAAGTTCAGTGTCAAGTTCCACCTAGGTAATTAGCATTAATAGAGAGCAGTAGAAGGGAAGACTGGCAAAAATGTCAAAGAATTTAAGATCTTACAATAAGTATTTAAAAACAGTTTACAACTGTGACAACACATGAACAACAGATGAATATGAAAATACATGCCACTGTGAATCCGCGGAGAGTAACTTGTTATATCTAATTGGGTATAGTGCTGCACAATTGCACCTCTCCACATTCAGTGACTAAAAAGGAGAATTTCCATGTACATATAGAAGCATATCAGAAGTACGTAGCTCTGAGGTCTAAAGGCAACATCCAGATGCTTAAAAGCTTGCAAAGAGCCATGATAAGCTATTGCTATAAGTGAGATAATTCAGTCCGAAGCATTGCAGCTTCTAGAATTTTTCTATAGCCATTTTCAATATTTAAGCAGTGCTTAAAACATGATGGAGCCCCAATATATTCATTATATATCCAGAAGGATTTTCTTACATTGAGCATGACTCAACAAACACACAGAACATATAATTTTCAATTGCATTTGCTAGAAGACATCACTCCAACCAACTGGCTAAAAGAATAAAAGGAAGTTATTTGTTCACATAATTGAAAAGTTCAGAAGTGGAAAAAACTACATATAAGGCTCTCTCCAGTCAGTGATATCACCATTTCCACAAGGTGGGAAGAGAGACTTTATTTCATTAAACATTTAAATCTTTACACACATAATCTTGAACCTTTCTCTGTGGACAGGAGGATTCTGTGCACTGAAGATTTTAACTGGATGTGTAGTCCAGAGCTAATCACTGTGAAATGGGATGAGATGACATAGTTTTTACAGCCAATCAGGGACCACCCTTAATGCTGAGGACACTATCATTCCCACCTAGGTTTTCAGCATAATTGGGCAGGGAAGGACTGAATTTTCAGAAAGTAAAAATACCCATTGAAGATATACAAATAAAAAATCCTGAAAAGTCCTTCTAATTAAAAAAATCATAACTTAGGGGAATATGTCATTATAATTCTGATTGATAGCATGGTTGTTTCTTGTTATTTAACAGTAACAATTTTTGAGTTGCTCTTAGCCTTTGTCCTTTCTGATTTTATTCTTGCCTTCTCGGTAAATATGCATAGGTAGCTTTTGGTCATTTGGTAGAAGTAATAAGATTGCTGAATAGCTATAGACCCTTTGCTAAGCAGGTCTATGAGTGCCAGATATTGATCTAGCAATGTACTGGCTCAAATCCATTTTAATTTGCTTTTCCATTTTAATCTTCCTATGGGGGGCTACATTTCTGCCTAGTATGCTAGAAAATAAACTCATTGTTAATTATAAGGCTTGTATTTCTCCATATACCTAGCAAGAGCAGCACTGACATTAAATTCTGTGATATAAAATAATGCCTGCACAGAAAATTAATACGATTAGATTTTTTATGCATGAGCCATACTCTTGTCATTTATTTAATTTCAGAGGAAATTAAAAATAGCTATATTCTACAGTCCAGAACACAGCAAGTCAAGATGGTCTTGGATAGCTGTTCTGTATTACAGCACGTACAATGTTACAGAAGCACATTGCTGGTGTGGAGTTTGTTAGTGAGAAAATAAGACGTAATTATGGCACATGATTCTATACCACTTAAAATGAAAAAAAAAATTTAAAGGTTTTATTTATTTGACAGTGAGAGAGAGAGAGAGCACAAGCAGGGGGAGCAGCAGAGGGAGAGGGAGAAGCAGGCTCCCCGCTGAGCAGGGAGTCCTATGCAGGACTCCATCCCAGGGCCCCGGGATCATGACCTGAGCTGAAGGCTGACGCTTAACCGACTGAGCCACCCAGGTGCCCCAAAATGAAAAAAAAAAAAAAAAATCTTAGCAAGAGGCAAAATCTAGATTTTTTTTTATTTTTAAGTTATTATTAAACTATATATAAAACTCACTATCCATCAATATATTAACTGCAGTTGAGAGTCATTAAAAATTTGAGAATCATCACATCTTAAGAGTTGCTTCTGGATATTCCTACAACATATTGAACAGATACTGGCATTTTAAGTTTATTGGAGGGAAAATGGAAACTCCTGCTGAATTTGACTTTTACCAGTCTCATTGTTAGCTTAGTCATATCTATGTAACCTCTTAGGCACTGCACACAATGTACAGCAGAAATCTCATAAGACAGAAAATGAAGCAATTAGCAGATTGTCACTGGTGTCAAAAGAGAAAAACAGGAGAGGGTTAATTTTAATTTCTTCCAGGAGTATAATAGCAATTACCTTTCTAAAAAATAAAAAAGTCAGGGCGCCTGGGTGGCTCAGATGGTTAAGCGTCTGCCTTCGGCTCGGGTCGTGATCTCAGGGTCCTGGGATTGGGTCCCGCATCGGGCTCCCTGCTCAGCGGAGAGTCTGCTTCTCCCTCTCCCTCTGCCTCTCCCCGTGCTTGTTCTCTCTCTGTCTCTCTCACAAATGAATAAATAAAATCTAAATAAATAAATAAATAAATAAATAAAAGTCAGATTAGTCTGTTTATTAATATACCATATAAATTATGATTTTCAGTAATATTTAAGAATGTACAATATTATGCTGAATTTAGGAAAGAATGTTACTTTTGAACATGACAGATTAATTGGACTTTATAGTAATAAAAACTGTGGAACATATTTACATTTAGTCATTAAGTCATTGACTGCTGTCAAATAACAGTATTTTGTAAAATGTAATTAACTGCAAAATAATTTAAATATGTTAAATAAAGGAAGGGGATTTTGTTGAATCAAAAAAATTTTAACTGGGATCATAGTCATGTGTTACCTATTGTACATTGTCTAAAAAGCATCGTTGTAATATTTTGTACAGTTTTTTGGTTGCTTAAGGAGGAAGGTAAAACTGATCTAGATTATTCTGTCATAGCCTTCTTTTCATTAACTTTAAAATGTGTGTGAGGTTTACTCACAAAAGCTGTTAACCAACTGCTAATCAGACCCACTCTCTAAAAATATGTCATGAAGACGAAAACCACAGAACTCCTGGATTAATTTTTTCCATTCTTACTCTGCAGTTAAATAAAATATAATAAAATACATCTGCTCTAGTTTATTCAAATCCAAAGACAATGTGAAGTACTTCCTTCAACTTAACTTGCAACAAAGCTGTTTCTTTAAAGAAGTGGGGCTAGAAACCAGCTTCCGAGAGCGTAAGAAGTGAGTGGAAAAGTGATCTCTGAAAAGTTCTTTTTTTTTTTTAATTTGGGGTATGTTTCTTGCTCAGTGTGTATGTTTACGTATGTATGTAAGTACATAATCGGTATTTCTGATGACAGCATTGCCTCTTTTTATGTATATAAAATAACATACTTAACTGATACCATGTGGATGCATAAGTTTTTTTGCCATATTCATAAAAATAAATGTCATAAACATCCTTTAATGTACACATATGCATATTTGTGAAAATTTATCTTCAGGATAGTTTTTTAGAACTCTAATTGCTCTTGATATTGGGCACATGTGTATTATCAAAATTGTCAAGTCCACCAAAAACTTATTCCAATTTCTAATCCTATTAACCATTGTATAGAAATGCTAATTTGTCTTATAATTTTATTTTATTTTTTAGGAATTCAAAAAAGATGAGCATAACTTTTTAAAATGTTAAGTAAATCTCATTTTTAAATGACTTGGAAGCTTGAAATTAAATCCTTATGTGTGTGGACTAAGATTAATATAAAACATTTAGCAAATATTTTATCTACTTGTTTAACATTGAAAAGTCTAAAAATTATGATATTTAAAAATACATTCTTTTCCAGCAACATCATTGGAAAACTATAAAAATCTTTCTTGGATTAAAATGTAATGAATAACATTGCAATGTGTCATCAATCTGAAGATGTTATTAATATCCACTTTTGCATTTATTCATAAAAGATACTATAAATCCATACTATAGTAGCAGATTTCTTCAATTTAGCTCCTCAAAGAAAACTATCTAATGTGTTAAATATTCTGTGTATGCCTGACAGGTAACATGGTTCTCCCTTTTCTGGGGAGTGCAGTTTAAATCTGATGTCAGAGCATCCTGTGTATTCAAGTTGGTGAAATGTGGAATGTTCTGCTTGATGTCATTAATTGTAGCACTAAAGAGATACAGACTTCTAAATCAATAAGAAGCTATGATATATGGACTATATGCATACGGAGGTCCTGGTATGTAATTTTCCTTCCATATGATTAAATAAAAACACTGACAATTTCTTCTTGTATTCATAAGACATTCTGATACCCACAAACCAAGTAAGTAACAAATACGAACAAATTGATTTGTAATGATTTCTTTCCCTATTCCCTCATACACACCCGTACACACACGAGGTAGAGAGAGAACCAGAGAATCACTTTATTCTTTATTATTGTATTGACCACACCAGTCTGATCATGCTTTCCCTGTTCAAATTTATATTCTTTAAAACAAAAGTAACATATTGAAGCTACCATAGTCCAAGAAACAAACACTTTTACTCAGTTGGTTTTCAAATATATGTGTTCAGTGAAAATCTATAAGGGGGCTGGTGGGGTGTTTGCTAAGTCCCTTTGCCATCACTTCAGCCAAGATTTGCTTTGAATTTCTAAGGCTCCCTGGTGCTTCAGATGAGCTCGAACAGCACAGTCCAGGCAGGGCTACTTCTCCATGGGCATGCTGACATTTTACTGTCGGAAGATCAAGATCATCTTGTCTCTCCGTGTTTTGCATCAGGGTAACAAAAGGACTTCTTGGTCCATCATTCAAAATGAACTGAGGTGAATTCACCCCCACTGTTACACCATTCAATCCCAGTTTAAGAACTAATCTAGCCCATGTTGTTTATGATTAGCAGAACAATCACTTCTGTATATTGAAAAGTGGAAATATTTATGTGGACACCACTGTTATTAACATTCAGTGTTATATTTGGTTTTAGGTTTCTGTATGACAAATACAGATATGTCGGATCCTATTTCCACTCATCTTCCAACATGTCACCTAAACATGGCTGTAACTGTTATCTAGATAACACTACCTAATATATTATGTTCAGTTTTAACTTTTATTTACAGAGATGTATATAACTAGGCTTCTGAATACAGGTGTAAGGAAGGATTTTTAAATGTGTACGTTAAAAATAATTGCATATTTTCTCTTTTTGCATTGATACAAGCGCTCAGTTCAGGACATGATGACACAGCCTAGAGAGTAGAGAGAGAGAGACCGAATGCATGGGATGGTACCATCAATGCCTCAGCTGGAGGTGACAAGGAGAAAACGCATTTACTTTGGAGAGTGTTATGGGAAGCATTCACCTCTTGCTTCCTGATGTTATTTCTATAAATTATTAGTTCTCTGTACTGGGAGCAGTCTAACACAGAATATGGGAACTCTCACATTCTTTTGACTTGTCACAGGCTCAAGCTGTGATGACTAACCCTTTTACCCCTAGATGGCCTACAGAGAAGTTCTCTGGCTGATTTCAGATATTATTTTTTTCACAGTAAGAATGCTAGTAAAATAGGTAGGAAGAATATAATGAAGTAAAATTCTGTTCTCTTTTCCTCCCCTCTAGGTATTTTCCAACTGGCAGGTTTTGTTGTGGTTGCTGATAAAAATAAGCTATACCTGCTCCAACCCAGGAAGGGGTCAAGATATTAGAGACATAATAGAAGTTTTTGGTCACATATCACGTATCAGTGACACCTGGCCTGACCCCCTTACCCTCACCACCACACACATACACATTACAATTCAAATGTTTCTTTAGAACTCTGAATCCCCTTTTCTGTTACCTATTTTTATAGTATGCTATCATACTGGATAATGCATTATATTATCTGCTTATTTGTCAATCTCTTTTTTCAATTATTACCTAATGGACAGGGTTTTTTTGTTTTGTTTTGTTTTGTTTTGTTCACCTAGAAGAGTGCCTGGCACCTAGTGGCCACTTAATAAATATTTGTCAAATGGAATAAACTATTTTCTAAATATAAAACTCCCATTTGGCTGGACAAACGTTTGCTGTCTCCTTTCCATCTCTCCGGAGATGGGACAGAGTCAAGCACCTTCTTGTCACTGAACTGCAAGAGAAGAAGCTATGGTGAGAGAAAAACAGGATGGGTGGTTAGAAGTGAAACCATGCAGTATCTTGGCTTCCCTTCCTAATTGTATAATTTTGGAAAAATTGCTTGATGTCTCCATTGCACATTTTCTTCACCTGACATCTTATCTTACACTGTAACTCAGTTTTCAGGATATGATGTGCATAAACATAATAATTCCCCCAGATATCAGGACAGATATCTGACTGCTTTTCAAAGAAAGCACAGTGCAGGAACCAACACCTTTAGACTATGGTGTCCTGGATTTTTTTACCATTATGATTATTTTTTGATTTGGAGGCAATCACATGGTAGGAAAATTAATCTTTTAATAGAAAAAAATTCCCCCTAAATTATATCACAGGTATTAGACTCTGAAAACTGGTATGAATCAGCTTACAACTCAATGAACTAAAACAAAGGTGTTTCCTCTTTCCTTTTTTCTTTATATATTTTTTTTTAATTTACATTCCTTCCCCAGAGAATATTAAAAGTCGGTTAGCGAGAAAAGTACTGACAGACTCCGTGGTTAGTTCTGGGTTTTTTAATTGTCATTTTCGCTTAGAAAGTAATGTGAGAGGAATTTATATTTAGAGTGTAAACTGCAAAAATGGTTATATTTAGTTCTGACTTTTTCTCATGCTTTGTAAATTTTATAGATGAGGGACACATGATGTAATAGTTTAATATATTCTGTGACTCATTGCAACTCTGGAAAGTAAGATACTTTAGAGCCTTTGCATTGGAAGGTTCCACTTAGGAAGTTTTTAGGAAGCTAGTAAAAGGCCTTATAGGAGAATATGACAAACTTGTATCATTTATATTAGGAACCCAGATACATACAAGTCTGGTTTGTATAAGACATAGGAAAGGGGAGATAATATAACAACTAGATTTTAATTATAAAATTAAAGTGAGACAACTCATTTTTTTAGTTCCCCCCTCCCCATGGTAGCAAAATATTCAGAAAATCTCTTTGAATATGGCAATAGATCCCATCGGTAATGTGACATACTAAATTATTGCCAATAGAGTATTTGCTATTATGTGGAACTCATTTTATAACCCTGTCTCATGAGCTTGGATGAACAAAAGAGGAGATAAAGGAGTATAATTTGAGATGGAAAATAAAATAATGACTTCTTGACAATGAAAGTAGTTTTAAGAAGGTGTTTCACAGACACTTAGAGTTTATTGACAGTTCTCCTTGTTACTGAAAACATGTTACACAGCCTTATTTTTAAATATTTTAACTAACTTCTTCAAAAAGAAGTGAGGATGAGGAGAGCAAAGATGGAGAAGAAGGGTGACCGTCTTCCCAGACCAGGTCTAGGTTTTTTTAGGTAAGGATTACATTCACGTCGTCAAGGAGAAGATATCTTATTTTGATATTGTATATTTTTGTTTTTTTCTGCACTTTTTGTTTCTCTTCTGAAATACCCCATCTATTTTTATACATTATCCACTTTTCCCCCATTAGTTTTTGTAACATACTGAACAATGTTGTTTTTAAGTTGTGGTCTGCTCATCTCAACTTCTCGATTATCTGTCTCTTTTATTGATCTTGTTTTTATTTTCTTTTGGTTTTCATTGACTTTGGGTTGCCCTGCTGTTTTTTGTTTGTTTTGCTTTATTTTTGTATTTTAGACATTTTGTATAAAACAAGAGTAGAGTCTAATGCAATTAAGTTTTATCTCCAGAAAAGAGATGAAGAGAGACTGCATGATGGTGAGGGAAATAATCAAACATATGGACAAGAGTTTAGCATGGGATCTAGCAGGCAGGATTCCAAGATGGTCACCATGATTCCCTCCCTCTGGTGCACTGGTCCTTCTTGTTCTTCTCCCCTTGAGTATGGGTAAGACTGTAAGTAAGATGGAGAATCACTTTTGGGGTTAATTTCCATTATGTGGCAAAAGGGAAGGATTTGTGTAGATGTAATTAAGGGGCCAAAAGAGTTGATTGTGAAATAATCAAAGGAGAGATAATCCTAATTATCCTTCTGATTTGTTCAGATGAGAGACCTTCAAAAGGGTCAAAGATTCAAAGGGAGAGAGATTTTCCTGCTCCCTTTGATGAAGTGACCTATAATTTCATGGCACTTCAAGAGGCCTCTGATTGCTGAGAGCAGGCAAGACAACAGGGACCTCTGTCTAAAACCACAAGGAACTGGATTCCACCAAAAACTAAGTGGGCTTGGAAGATGACCCTGAGCCTCAGATGGAAGCACAGCCCTGGCCAACAGCTTGAGACAGCCTTGTGAGACTCTGAGCAGAAGACTCAACTAACCCACCCCAAGACTCCCGACCCAGAAATACTTACAGAGATCATAAAGCTCTGTCTCCTGAAGCTGCTAAAATTTGATAACGTGTTCTACAGTGTTAGAAAACTAATGTTGTTTGGGCAACATTAACTTATTTCACCATGGCTTACATGTTTTGAGACTGGGATCGGGACTTTTTCAGCCCAAGCACCAGCTTTCTGAACTGTAGGAGATCTGTCTCTGCTTTGCAGTCTACCACCAGCTTTTAGTTTGCTGCAGAGATCACTTGGTCCCAAGCTCTGTCCCTGGCTTCCTATACCTTCCTGTACCTTTATCTCTATCCACCTTCAGATACAGATAACCACTAGAATACAGATAACCACTAGAAACCAAAAAAGACTATGAAAGAGATACTCACTTAGAACCTTCAAAAGGGAACACAACCTTGCCAATACTTTGATTTTAGCCCAGTGAGACACATGTTGAACATAGGACAATGCTATGGTGAGTGCTGTGAATTGTGTAAGACTGATGAATCACAGATCTGTACCTCTGAAACAAATAATTCATTATGTGTTAATAAAGAAGAAGAAGAAGAAGAAGAAGAAGAAGAAGAAGAAGAAGAAGAAGAAGAAGAAGAAGAAGAAGAAGAAGAAGAAAAAGACA
>NW_027397069.1:15705428-15761129 GCF_003265705.2 Callorhinus ursinus | reverse complement strand
AGAAGAAGAAGAAGAAGAAGAAGAAGAAGAAGAAGAAGGAGAAGAAGAAGAAGAAGAAGAAGAAAAAGACAAAGAAGGAGAAGAAGAAGAAGAAGAAGAAGAAGAAGAAGAAGAAGAAGAAGAAGAAGAAGAAGAAGAAGAAGAAGAAGAAGATAGTAGGAAGGGAAAAATGAAGGGGGGGAAATCGGAGCGGGAGATGAACCATGAAAGACTATGGACTCTGAGAAACAGAGTTCTAGAGGGGAGCGTGGTGGGGGGATGGGTTAGCATGGTGATGGGTATTAAAGAGGGCACATACTGAATGGAGCACTGGGTGTTATACGCAAACAATGAATCATGGAACACTACATCAAAAACTAATCATGTAATGTATGGTGATTAACATAACATAATAAAATAAAATTAAAATAAAAAGAAATTCTTTCTACTCTCTTTGCTTTGCCTTGTCTAAGACTGCATGCCTTGGGTGAGCTCTCTCAGTGATTTTGCCACTGCCTTGTAATTGGTGTAGTTAATACACCTAAAGGGTATTTCTTCTAATGCTTCTAACCTGCCACAGCCTGCGTCACCTGTCATTCAAGTTCACTCTGGAGTTGCATTCTGGACCAGAGTGAACAACCAGGGACTGTGAGAGGTAGGCTTTGTGGTATCAGGAGGGTGAGGTGACCCTAGGTTCCCACAGGGGGATGTGATTGACTTAAGCTGGACTGCAGACCATTGTTCATTTCTCTGGGATAAGCAGGAACTGCATTTGGTCTATTGATAAAGAGGATTGTTATCTAAGACACTGTATCTGTGGGAGTAGAGTAGAGAGGAAAATTTATAGTTAGATCACTCAAGCCCCTTCTGATTTTATCAGATGTCAAGGCAGTACATAACATGAACCATAATTTTAGGTCTTACATCACAGTGAAGGTGGGTTGCTTTGTGCCTGGAGTTCTTTGAAATTCTAATCCTTCAAGCTAGCTTATCAAAGCAATGAAATTTTGACTGCTTTCTACTTGCCCCTTCCATAGAGAATTTACACCTCCACCCTCTGTAGGACTAGAGATGATATTAGTGCAAGATCTTACTATTTCTGAGGCTCATCCCTTTTTGAGCCTTAGTTAATTTAAGTTTCTTTTCACTTCTAGGTCTCTCATAGATTTAAAGACAACTAATATTTATAGTTTATTCAATTTATCATTATTAGCGTGGGAGCAATGATTTCTGGTGATTTTTATATCCTAACTGGAATCATAACAGATATGTCTGTTAGGAAATTCATGAGGGTATCTTTCTATGTTATATTACAAATTTCATATATTGTACTTAAAATGATGGTAGTGAACATGGAGAATGATACTAATAGAAATGTTTCATAAAATTCTAGATGTGTTTAAAGTAATTTAGATACATCACCAATTTTTAATAGAGCAAAGTTTCCTGTGGGTAATATTACTGATAGTTGTGGTAGACAGATTGATGTTTACTCCCTCCTCTAAGGTATCCATTTCCTGATCCCTAGAACCTGTTAATATGTTATTTTCTGTGGCAAAAGGGACTTTGCACATGATTGAAGTTATAGATTTTGAAATGGAGAGATTATTTGGTATTATCTAGAAAAGCCCTATAAGAGTCAATAAAAATCACTCCCTGCTAGGATTAACAACAGAGATACAAGTATGGAATAAAGGTTATAAACATGCAACATTGCTGGCTTTAAATATGGAGGATGAATTCATAAGCCTTCAGAAACAGATAACCACTAGAATACAGATAACCACTAGAAACCAAAAAAGACTATGAAAGAGATACTCACTTAGAACCTTCCAAAGGGAACAAAACCTTGCTAATACTTTGATTTTAGCCCAGTGAGACACATGTTGAACATCTGACCTCCAGAACTGTAAGATGATAAATTTCTGTTGTTTTAAGCAAATGAGGTTATGGTCATTTTTTATGGTAGCAATAGAACATACATACAAGAAATGATAGAAATGTTTGTTCTCTCCCTAGCAATACAATGCTGATTATAGACCACAAAGAATATCACATCCAACTTTTTTTTAAGTTTTTAATTTAATTCCAGTTAGTTAACATACAGTGTTTTTTATATTAGTTTCAGGTTTACAACATAGTGATTCAACACTTCCATACAACACCCAGTGCTCTTCATAAGTGCACTCCTTAATCCCCATCCCCTATTTCACCCATGCCCTCACCCCTCTGGTAACCAACCGTTTGTTCTCTAAATTAAGAGTCTGTTTCTTGCTTTGTCTATCTCAGTCTCTCTTATTTTTCCTCTTTGCTTGTTTGTTTTGTTTCCCAAATTCCACATACGAGTGAAATCATATGCTATTTGTCTTTCTCTGACTGACTTAGTTAGCTTAGCATAATACTCTTTAACTCCACACATGTCATTGCAAATGGTAAGATTTCATTCCTTTTTTATGACTAATTAATATTCCATCGTATAAATCTCTTTATCTCTATCTATATCTACCACTTCTTTATCCATTCATCAATCCATGGACATTTGGGCTACTGCCATATCTTAGCTATCATAAATAATGCTGCTATAAACTTAGGGGGGCATGCATCTCTTTGAATTAGTGTTCTTGTATTCTTCGGGTAAATACCCAGTATAATGATTCCCGGATCATAAGACAGTTCTATTTTTCACTTTTTGAGGAACTTCTATTCTGTTTTCCACAATGGCTGCACCAGTTTGCATTCCCACCAACCGTGTACGAATGTTCCTCTTTTTCTGTATCCTTACCAACACCTGTTGTTTCTTTTGTTGATTTTAGCCATTCTGACAGGTGTGAGGTGATATCTGATTGTAGTTTTTATTTGCATTTCCCTAATGTTAGGTGATGATGAGCATCTTTTCATGTGTCTGTTGGCCATTTGGATGTCTTCTTTGCAGAAATGTCTGTTCATGTCTTCTGCCCATTTCTGGATTGGATTATTTGTTTTTTGGGTGAAGATTTTATAAGTTCTTTAAATATTTTGGATACTACCCTTTGTTAGATATGTTATTTGCAAATATCTTCTCCCATTACATAGGTTGCCTTTAGTTTTGTTGACCGGGCGATTTAGTTGTTTCCTTTCCTGTGCAGAAGCTTTTCATTTTGATATAGTCCCAATAGTTTAATTTTGCTTTTGTTTCCCTTGCCTCAGGATACATATCTAGAAAGAAGTTGCTATGGCAGATGTCAAAGAAGTTACTGCCTGTGATCTCTTGTAGGATTTTTATGGTTTCCTGTTTCTTTAATCCATTTTGAATTTGTTTTTGTGTATGGTATAATTAAGTGGTCATGTTTCCTTCTTTTGCATGTTGCTGTCCAGTTTTCCCAACACCATTTGTTGAAGAGATTGTCTTTTTCCCTTTGGATATTCTTCCTGCTTTGTTGAAGATTAGTTGACCATATGGTTGTGTGTCCATTTCTGGGTTTTCTATTCTGTACCATTGATCTATGTTTTTATTTTTGTGCCGGTACCATGATGTCTTGATTATTACAGCTTAGTAGTATAACTTGAAGTCTGGAATTGTGATGCCTTCAGCTTTGCTTTTCTTTTTCAGGATTGCTTTGGCTATTCAGGGTCTTTTGTGGTTCCACACAAATTTCAGGATTCTTTGTTCTAGCTCTGAAAAATGCTGTTGGTATTTTGATAGGGATTGCATTAAATGTGTAGATTGCTTTGTGTAGTATAGACATTTTAATAATATTTGTTTTTCCAATCCATGAGCATGGAACATCTTTCACTTATCTGTGTCATCTTCAATTTCTTTCATCAGTGTTTTATAGTTTTCAGAGTACAGGTCTTTCACCTCATTGGTTGGGTTTATTCCTACATATCTTATTATTTTGGCTGCAATTGTAAAATGTAAGTTTTAAAAAATTTCTCTTTCTGCTTCTTCATTATTGGTGTATAGAAATGCAACATATTTCTGCACACTGATTTTGTATCATACAACTTTACTGAATTTGTTTATGAGTTTTTTGGTGAAGTCTTTAGTGTTTTCTATATATAGTATCTTATGATCTGCAAATAGTGAAAGTTTTATTTCTTCCTTACCAATCTGGATGTCTTTTCTTTTTGTTGTCTGATTGCTGTGGCTAAGAGTATGTTAAATAAAGGTGGTGAGAGTGGACTTCTTTGTCTTATTCCTGACCTTAGAGGAAAAGTTCTCAGTTTTTCTCTATTAAAGATGATATTAGATGTGGGTTTTTCATTTATGGCCTTTATTATGTTGAAATATGTTCCCACTAAACCTACTTTGTTTAGTAGGACTTTTATCATGAATGCATGTTGTACTTCGTCAAATGCTTTTTCTGCAGCTATTGAAATGATCATATGCTTCTCCTTTCTCCTACTGATGTGAAATCTAGCTTATTTTTAATGGGGTAAATGTGCCTGTCCCTTCACAAACCCTTTGTGTCCATAGTGGAAGAAAGGCTTTATGCTTGGTGAAGCTTTCACAAAGACTTTCCAGGTTTTATTGAATTTAGATAGTTGATCTCCCTTCTGCATGTGTGTAATTATATTTTTATATGTATAACATACATTACAATTAGTTTCACCAATAGACCTTTAGCATTTGTTCTTACTCCATGTGATATTCACAAGTACCATATGCTATATTTTGAAAATCTTAAAATCATGTCCATTTTATATAGAAAGAAGTTTAGCATTTGCAGGATACAAACATGGATGCCAATAACCTGCCCCCAGGCACACTGAACCATTCACATATAGGCATATCTATAGATCCCTGGACAGAGTTCCACCCCCTGTCATCCCTGGGGTAGGATGAGGCCAATTCCCCACACGACTGAACGGGCTTCAGAACTTTGTCCAGAATTTCAATTCAGCAGTCCCTGGATATTTTCCAGGACCCAAGTTGGGAATAAAGCATATTTCATTAACTTGTATATCCCTAATATCCACATGACTGGCACCTTTCCTAAAGCAGGGCTCCATATCATTTCATATACCAAAGTGTCTATTTTCAAAGACAGAATTTTTATTTTCTGGAAGCAACATGCTGTGCAAGTTCATTTTGACAGTGACTAGTTACAAGACAAAAATCTCCTCAAGCACTGTAATCTTATCTTTCAGTGTTTAGCTTACCAAAATGACAGAGCTTACATTTTCATTCTTATTTTGTAACAACAAAAGAAATTTTGTATAAAACTACAGGGGATACCAAGGGTCCTTGGGTCTTATATACTCATGGCACTAGGTGATCTGAATTGGAAGGTGAATGTAGAATTTGACAGGAATCTTTGAGAATAAAAAAAGAGAGAGAGAAAACTAAGTCTCTGAAAGTAATAATAAACAGCTAGAATTTTATAAATGACATAGCCAATTTGGACTGGAGAATAAAACAAAGGATATTTAACACTGATGAATCTTTAAATTACATAAATCAGAAAGAGCTATGAGTATTCAGCATAGGCTTGAGTATTTATTTTTTGTCTTATAAGTGGATTCCTGGGTAGAGATGATAACAGAAGAAAGATACTTAATCCTAGGGAAAATTGTCACAGTGAAATCTGGGTACTTAAAAAAAGAAAAAGAAATTATACCTAGTAAACTTTAAACAACAAAACAAATCAGAAACCTGAAATATTATCTATGAGATATCCATTTACCTATTTGTTTTTTAACTTGTCTACTCAATGGTCATGTCGAAGTATCATTTCTCAGGGACACAGATGTTGAAAAGCAGAAAATTTTGTCTGGAAAAAAATAATTCACATTTTTTCTTCCTAATTGCCATTGAGTTTATTCATATTTGGTATATAATAAAATGTCAATCATTAATATATGCTAATCTTACATTAAAATGGCACCAGACTAAAGTTTTTTAGATGCACATTTATCTTAATAAGCTACTTTTGATGCTGGCTGGCTGGGTCTGAGCACCAGGAGTGGATCCTGCAGGACCAACCAAGAGGGTCTTGGCTTAGCACAGGATAGAAATCAAACACAAGCTGAAAGGAACTGAGAACAGAGTTGATTAAAGAGATAGAGAAAATGTAGGTACTGACAAAGTGTCCAGGAGACTCAGAAAGGATAAAAGAATGGGTCTCATCTCTGCTTGGGTTCGGGGTGGGGATGGTCAGGTCCACATGTGTTCTCAGGCATCCAGAAACAAAGATGAGTGTTTAGGTGTCCTCCATAAGTCACTTATGCCCCAGAGCCAGAGGTCTTGGAAAACGTTCATGATGACCCTGCCCAGTCACTCCTTAGATGTTATTTATTGTGCTGGAAGACCTCAAAGAAATCATTAACTCTTGGCTTTTACAAGGAGGACATACATTATCTGTAAGGCCAGGGGTGCAGGTTCTAGCAAGAATAGAAGCAGGAAAAGGAAAAAAAGCAGTTCTTTCATGGGGTCCCTTCAGTTTCCCTGTCTCACTTTTAATCTCCAACACAATATTTGTAAGCTAGTGCTGCTGAACTTAACTGTACAATAGTTGTAGCTAAATTTGAAATTATGTTATAAAATCAGTATTTCTTGTTTCTCTTTGGAATGTTGTTTTCTCTCCCCTCATCTCTTTTCACGTGTGAGGAACATGGATATCCCTTTCAGTCAGCACTTTTCTGCAAGCCAGCTCTTCATAGCTTACCTTCCTGAGCACTCAGCAGTCTCCAGGCTAGCCTTCTCCCAGGGGGTATTGAAGGAGTCATTTCATCTACAGGACACACACTGGCGGTATTGGTAGTGTTCCTAAGAAAATATGTTCCTCTGTAAACCTACTAGCAAGTCCTTGAATGCTTCGGAAGAATAAGTTAAGGTAACCAAGCTGCTTGCCACTTCTGACCAGATCCTGTGGTTACCAGAAGTTTCTTCACTCATCTTCAGGGATTCTAGTCCCCAGACCATAATTTCTATTTTGTTCTTACTAGCTTCTTACTTCTTAGGGACTAGGACCTGTATGCGCTTTATTCTATGGATTTGCAACTCCCCCAAAAGTTTACTCAGTAAAGTGCAATAATTGAAATTTACTATGGGCAGGCATTTGGAAACATTGTGGGTGGTCATTGGCGGTGGGTGGTGGAAACAAATAAAAACACTGGACAAAGATCCTCTGATGGGAGAAGGGGACAGACACAAAGATAACACATATTTTAATTATATGTAAAAGAATGAACTGCATAAAGAATAGGAAATAAGACAACAATGTCAATTTGGATGTGGTTTGAAAATTCATATTAAGCAGACACATTTTTTAATTTTTTTATTGTTATGTTAATCACCATACATTACATCATTAGTTTTTTGATGTAGTGTTCCATGATTCATTGTTTGTGCATAACACCCAGTGCTCCACGCAGAATGTGCCCTCTTTAATACCAATCACCAGGCTAACCCATCTCTCCACCCCCTCCCCTCTAGAACCCTCAGTTTGTTTTTCAGAGTCCATCGTCTCTCATGGTTCGTCTCCCCCTCCGATTCCCCCCCTTCATTCTTCCCCTCCTGCTATCTTCTTCTCCTTTTTTTTTTCTTAACATATATTGCGTTATTTGTTTCAGAGGTACAGATCTGTGATTCAACAGTCTTGCACAATTCACAGCACTCACCATAGCACATAC
This sequence comes from Callorhinus ursinus, assembly GCF_003265705.2. NCBI lineage: Eukaryota > Metazoa > Chordata > Mammalia > Carnivora > Otariidae > Callorhinus > Callorhinus ursinus. The sequence goes on along the minus strand of NW_027397069.1, from coordinate 15,753,536 downwards.
CCTCCCCAATGTCTATCACCCAGCCACCCCATCCCTCCTACCCCCCAACCACTCCAGCAACCCTCAGTTTGTTTCCTGAGATTAAGAATTCCTCATATCACACATGATTCTCGAGACAGCTAATTTATATAAAGAAATATATATATAAGTATATATATATGATGATAGTTCAGATAGGACATATATATATATATATATATATATATGAGATCATGATTGTCCTATATGAACTATGACTACCCAGAGTCCCTGGGATTACTACCACCACATACCTCATGATGCACTGGTAGCCTGCCATCCAAAGAATATAATTTCATATCCTAGAGATTCACTGTATATACCTGTGTTGTACTTATGGAATATTTTTATATCACTGAACCCCCAGTATATTTGCCTAAATTTTGGCAAAATTTTGAGAATTACAAATTTCAGCAGCACAGATGCCTTGCCACTTTAATAATATAACTATGTATTACTATTCCCCTGTAAGATTTGCTACTCAGTCATAACAAAATATGATACGAAATGATACTTGAAACTTAAACTTAAGAACTAGCACCAGATATTAAAAGGAAGTTATAACTCTGCAGCCTTAGCAAAAAATGTCCCTACATCTTTCCAGATACTCATTTTTGGATAAACATGGGCACCCTAGGTAAGGATATGATGAAGGTGATGAGCTTTAATTTAATAACACTGGTCCAAATCTCAGAGAGAACACCATTGACTAAGCACGGGGTTGATGAGGAGAATAAATTGGAGTGGGAGAATAAAATCATAACCAATTTTAGTAAAGAATATATGTGAGGATGAGTATTTATAAAAGCAGGGGCTGAGATTGATTCTGAGAATAAAACATTTTCACATTTCTAGAAAAAAAACTGTATAGATTCTTCAATGACAATGGTAAAAATTAGAAAAGAAACAGATTTGAGACATGTTTAATTGATCAGTAACAACCAACCTCAACTTGATTTGTTTATCCCTAGAATAGGCAGCCAGCAACACAATGAACCTGACCTTTTTAAGTTTTTATATTAATTCCAGTTAGTTAACATGTCATGTAATATTAGTTTCAGGTGTACAATATAATAATTCAAGACTTCCATACAACACCCGATGTTCATCACAACAAGTGCACTCCTTAATCTCCATCATCTATTTCACCCATACCTCCACCCCTCTCCCCTCTGGTGACCATCAGTTTGTTCTCTATAGTTAAGAGTGTCTTGGTTTGCCTCTCTCTCTGTTTTCTTCTTTTTTCCCCCTTTGCTCATTTGTTTTGTTTCATAAATTCCACATATGAATGTCATCATGTAGCATTTATCTTTCTCTGACTTATTTCGCTTAGCATAATGCTTTCTAGCTCCAACCACGTTGCAAATGGCAAGATTTCGTTCTTTTTTGTGGCTGAGTAATATAACATTGTATGTATATACCACCTCTGAACCTGACTTGAAAGTGGTGAATCCTAGCAACATTTAGTCATTTTTCCATGTCAGGAGTTTAATACCTTCTTATCTAGTTCAGACATAGACCTTGGCCAATGTCTTCTTAACACATATTTCTCACATATCTTTTCTTTATTTCTATCCCCATATTTTCTGTAATATTTTATAAAGAAGAAAAATTAAAAAGCCAACAAAGACCCCACTGGTCCCCAGGATGTGAGCTATACAGTGGGGAGAAGGAAGTCCCTCTACAAAGCATATTAATTATAGCCATATTCCTTTATAGGTCTTTGGAAATACTTTGACCCTCTCAGTTACTCTTTTCCTCTACTATACAGAGTTATTTTAATCATTTTATGTGTTAATGGAGATATCTAATTGAGCGTCTAATTTTTCAAAGGCTAAACACACTTTTTTCATGTCCAATTGGTTTCTATAGTTATTACTTCAAATCTGGCTTTAGCCCAGCTTTCAAAGCACTTTCTTATCCTGGGGAATCATCATTATATAATATTCATTTTCACTTAATTGCATCAGTCAACTAGCAACCTTTTGGTACATCATATAGCTGTGTCAGATTACATTTATGTTTGCAAAATTATAAATAAGTTAAAATTACAGTTTCACTTTCCATTCTTTTCTAACAGAAATAAACTTTTTCCATGTCCTGCAAATTCCAAATGACCAGGGCTGTGACCAGAGTCCATTGCTCAGCCATTTCCAGATATTCTGTCTGGTTTGTGAACATAATCATTTTCTAGATACATAGTACAAGCTGTTATATCCATGGGCTTCCAGTTGTCATTATTTAACTGCCTATCTTACTCTCTGCCCAATTATGGAAGACCCAGTGTTATTCCTTCATTTGACCCATCTCAACCAGTTGCACAGCAAGGAGAAAAAAATTCTCATTTTTATATAGTAACTGAGACATTAAAGAACAACAATAAAATATAGGTTTCTAGTAAAACCCTAATTATTTACCTTAATTTTTCCATAAACTCAGTTCTGTCATTTTGTTCTCGACCAGATGCAGTCCCTGCTCTTTAATCATGGGAGATTCTAAACTGATTTTAATTTTCAATAATCATTCTTGAATGAGAACATAAGCCTATTTCCAACATGTTCATGGGATGGTGCTTTTATAAAGTTAATCTTCAGTTACTCATTCAATTAGAGCTGTGTTTTCTCTTCATGCCTGTTTCCAGACACAGTCTCTATCCTATAAGAGATTGTGTCCCCTTTTCCCCTGTTAGCAAGTCTTTTTATTGAGATGTCAAGGCTCTTGGGCCATTATTTTGCCTGACTCAGTATTTCAAGACCAGTTTCTAACTTCTCAAAAATGTTTGGTGATTTGGGATAGTGCTGATCAAGCCATCATATATGTCATTGCCATTAAATATTAATGATATCCACGCCATTGGAGAAATGTGCTATACCCAGAAATATGCATTCCATAAGACTGTCCATTTGATATATTATACCGTTAAATGCACCTCTGTCTTCTTTTGCCATTGACTTTACATTAATGTCCTTTGTGTCCTTCCACAAGTGAGTAATCTGCAATATTCAGGCCACCAAGTTGCACTCAAATCCGCTCATGGATGACTGGATTCCATATCTCATTTCCTTAAATGAATTCCTTTCACATTCACATTTTACAAAGGAGTGTATTATGCTATGTTATAACTGAGCAGATAGCCATAATCTGATTTATATCACACACAGGATGCTTTCTTAGCAAATGTCATCTTAATTTATGTCCACAACATGTGCAGAAGCATGTCATTTAGTCTTTTAATGCCTTATCCTATTAATTGGTTATGCTTCTTTCTGAGCATGTGAAAAATAAACAGAATGGAAAACAGCTTATAAACTGCATACTAACTAAAGGATTACTGTAGTTGACTACCTATAAATTGAGTCATCTGAGAATGTTTTGTCACTTTTTTTTTTCATCAGATTATCCACAAGAAGTCTTTAGATAGAAAGAGTTTGCAGATTGGTAGGGATAAAATCTCCTCTCCTCAGAGACACAAGTGAAGTTGTCTCTAAATACTGGCCATTAATCAACACTAGACCTCAAATAGATAGCTTAGAGTTTCATTCTCTAAGAGCATTCATGCTCTAAATCACTTTTGTGAAAATCATTAGGTCCCACTTTGAAACTCAAATTCACTTAAAATCTCCTTTGCTGTCTTTCTGCTATGATCTTACTTATTTGCACTTATTACTAGTTGGACCTCCACACACCTTTCTCCCTGTAATCCGCATTTCTAACTCTACAGAATTAATGTTGGCTCACAGGATTTGACAAGTAAAAAAATCACAGGACAGTCTCTGTCACTTTGAATGGAGCCACAATCGTGGTTAGCCCTGACTCACTTAGTATGTAATAAAATTGTGTACTACCTCAAAGAACCATTAGGAATTTACACTGTTAAATTCAATGATAGTAACGTTGTGTCATGGCCCTTGATACTGTTTGGAGATAATCCTCTATGGGTCTCTCCTGTTTATGCATCTCTTGAGAGCAGAGGCATCAGCGGCCATTTACTCTGAACCAAATTCTTGAGGTTGTTTTTATAGCAAATGAACATTAAAATTGGAGACAATGTCCTCCTAGGGAGCAATGGGCAAGTTTGTTTGTTCTACTATATATAATAAAGAAATTATCACCCCCGGGAAATGTTAGTTAGGTTTGATTGGGATTTCCTAAACTTGGGATTCAACTCCCATAACTTAGCCACTGTGTGTGTAATTCTCATCTGCTCTCTTTATGTCTCCCTGTGGACATTAGAACTTAGACGGTATAACTGGCCCAAGATAATGTGGGTATTCTAATTGCTACTTGCATTATGAGAAGTAAGCCATAATTCAGCCAAGACAAGACCCAAGAATCTCACAGCTTCTACTAGCATCCATAAAACTGTAGCTGGTGAAGTTGTTAGTAAATAGGGTAAAATCTAGGACATTTAACAGCTCTAGACAAATGTATCTTTCTTGGATATATGCAAATTTAAAGCCAAGTTGAATACCAAAATAGAACTTATGTGAGGTAGGGAAAATTCATAAGGTATATCTGTGCCTTCTGAAAACTCTCATTCCCATTTCCTGGTGCAGTAGACTCTCTGACTACTTTTCTCTCATATTCAATTTTAGGATATATTCATTTAGCTAATTAAGTTAAAACTTACAACTTATTTTTCTGTGTATTTTAAGGAACATATATTTCAGTTGCCAGCTTTGATTTCCAAGACTCCTGCTCTGATGTTCATAAGAAATATGGGATATACATATAATTTTATATTTTCTTTCTCATGTCTATATATTGGTAGCGGTGAAAATGTTTACCTTGGTCCAAAGAAATATTGATTGAGAACTCACTCTTCTAAATCTCAAATATATTCTCTGAGGTAGACTTGGTTATAAAATAAGCAAAGCTTAGAGTAAAACAGTGTTAATTCCAGTGATCACTCACTTGAAGACCCCCGAGACTGTTGGTAAGTAGTCAGCTGTATGCCTTAATCCAAGGCTGGGCCATTTGCAGGAGATATTGCTTCTCATTTTCAAACAATAGTGAAAAAAGGCACTAGTGATGGCCTTTGCCTCCAACTGTCTTTTCAAGGTGACTTGTATAGGGAGCAGCCTTGAAAGGTAGACTCTTGTTCCTTACTCTGGACCATATTACAGGTTCATTTACTTCGCAGTATCATGAAGATAATGCCTCCTTAGAAGCAAATAACAGCCATGCTTACTTTACATTAAAAATGATTCAAGTTCCATAAACTTGCCATTTTTTTTGTAACACAATCTGTCATGTGTAAATGTGTCACATGGATTTCTTTGGATCATTCTGTTGGAATTGGAACTCAGGAATTGGGCACAAATGCTGAAAATATGGCCACTTCTATAGCTGTAATAATTTGTCCTTTGTGTCTGATCCAGGAGTCACACATTTTCTGCCAACAGGCATGACACTTGTAAGCTAACTTGTTGGTTGATAAGTGGAGTAAAAAACTAAGACCCTATGCAGTTCTTGACACAACTTAAAGCCTTTTCTCCAGCTCCCTTTCTGGATCGTCTAGGCCCTTGCCACATAGCAAGTGGGTACTTACATTGCTGAAGTAAATTTTTAAAACATATACCAAACAGGCTTTCCCATATCAGTAAAATAATCAGTCAGTAAATATTTATTGAACAATCAGTAAAAAAAAAAAAAAGACTGTAAAATTTTAAAGAAATAGAAAGTAAGAGAGCATCATATACTCTATAATTTGTTATTTGCACACATATTTGTATTATATCGGAGGCCTTTTAAAATAATAAATGTTTTGATAAATAGCCTGAATTTGTGAAAATCACTCATTATTAGAGGTCAAATACATATTAAATGTGCTGAGGTGATATTAAAATAGTTTTGTATCTTCTGTTTTTCATGTGTTCTTTACTCAAAAGATTGTACAAAATATGCTAATAGGAATATTTTTATTTATTTAATTAAATGGACAAAATAAACTGACTCCAGTTTTCATCTTAAAGGTAATTGGTTCACTCAAATATAGAATTACAGCTAAAACAGAGTTTCTCAGGATGAAACATATACATATTTATACATGTCCATTTAAATTTCTAGCAAGTAATTTATATGTCATTTATTAATCTCTCTTTACATTCATATTACATTACTTTTGTCTCCAACTTAAGTGTAAGTTAATAAAAAAGATTTGGAACTTACATTTTGGAGTAAGTATGTTCTTGCTGTGTGATTACTTTTAAGTAGAAAATAAATTTCACATTCATGTCTTATATGAGACAGTATTTTCGACACCAAAGCTTAAAGAAGAGATTGTAATATTTGATTATTACCAGTAGGCTAAACTCTACACCTCCAAAACAAAACGAGTTACACTACCAAATACAGATGTAATACACAGGTCTATTCCATAGCAATAAGAGGGCAGAAAAAAGACAAAATGCATCAATAAGCAGCATGAAATTGGACATATTCCTACAATGAAAATATCTTCAGAGTCAATGGCACATAAACACATACAAACAAAACTAGAAATGACATAATTTTCTGTCCAAAAGAATCACCAAAAAGTCAACTGTTATCTACCGTTAGGCAATATATAAGGAAACGTACATATTTTGTTCATTGAGTTGTAAGTTGGTAAGATTTCACTCTGACACTCAAGGAGGGAGAGAGCTGAACCAAGACCTGAGGCCCTCTTCTATTTGCCTTCTAACTACACGTTTGTGTTTTTCTTCCATTGTAATATCACTAACAAGGGGAGGGAGGCTTTCACAAACACAGTAGCCATGGACAAAGCACATATAGTTTATTTATTGTCAAAACTTCTTCCCCACTTAACCTATCTCTAAAGTCTTTGGCTAGTTTTTCTCACTCTTTGCCTTTATCAATGTAAATTTTTGCATTATCATCTCCCTCGGCTTGCTGGCTGGTATGTTTCATGTGTAATCCTTACGCCTGCAAGATTACCTTTCCTGCTTTAGAAGACTTTGTAGCGAATATTTGTTACATGTAAGTCAGTTTTTTACTGCTTAATGCCAATGGTCTTCTAAAGATTTTTTTATTTTTTTATTTTTATTTTTTATTTGAGACAGAGAGAATGAGAGAGAGAGAGAGAGAGAGAGCACATGAGAGGAGGCAGGGTCGGAGGGAGAAGCAGACTCTCCAGCGAGCAGGGAGCCCGATGCCGGACTCGATGACCTGAGCCAAAGGCAGTCGCCCAACCAACTGAGCCATGGTCTTCTAATATATGCCATCATTGTCTTCAGTTTATCAGATACTCTCAGTGTGCACAAACCACAGAACACTCCCTGTTCACGTGACTTTGCTTTACATTTTTCTCCCGATCCTCAACATTCTAGACTTAAAGGGCTAAACACAATCAGATAGTAAAGTCCTAATGAGGATGCCAGTATTATTATTTTATTTTTAATGAGGAATTCAGTGTTTCTTATTCACTGAACTTTTGTGATTCTGATCTTTTTGTCAAGCACATGTCATTTTTATATGCTCCCATTTCACAGATCTACAAATTCCTGAGTGGAGCTTAAGTACAGTACTTCTAACTCAATCATAGAACACTTGTCTGTAAATATCACAAAGACCTGAAAATGGACATATCCCTGGCTTACACATGTGTTCCTTGTATAATCCAAAAACATTTAAGTAAAAACAACAACAACAAAAACACAGAACATTTTTTCCTAACATCAGGCTCTTATTTCATTATATTGAGATTTAACAAAACAACGAAGTCAACCCAACGAAACAAATTAGATTTATCCTGTAAAAGCTTTGGGAAGTTCTGGGTCAGTTCCGGTACAGCATTAAAGCAAAGCAGAAAAACAGTCTCAACTCAAATAGTACAAAGAAGCTTGTGTTGGTTGAAGAAGAGATTTTTAATGTTAAGTAACAAGCAAGGATGAAAGTCTCCATTTAATGTAATGGAAAAAGAAAGGGCAGAGAATAAGATCCAAGAATTTGGCAAAAGAACTGAATCAAAAACAACCTGCCAGTTTCCAGGACATTTTAAAAGTAAACAAAACCTCCCCTTTCTTCTCTACTTTTTAATGAGGCTACAGTGCCTTCATGAAGGATGGCCATATATGCCAGTTTAAAATAGGATTATGCATTTAAAAGACTTCTTACCTGGAAGGGTCTTATCTGCGAATTTATTGATGTGAATTGGAATTTCAACTGTTTAACATATGGGACTCAACACCAATTTAATTCACTTGTGTGTATATACTTATATACATGCATGTATTTATATGTATGTGTGTATATATATTTGTTTATATATTATATATTAATATAACATTTATCGATATATTATTTATTAATTATATATTAACATATGCTATATGTAAATATTTGATAAAAGCTTTAATAACAGCTTTGTGAAATAACTCTTATGCTAAAATTACCCCATTAAAGCATAGAATTCAATAGTACTCAGTATTTAGGACAGAGTTGTCCTACATTAGCAAGATCTAATTTTAGAAAAATTTCATTATCTCCCAAAGAACCCTGTTTTCATGATAGCTGTGTTAGTGGGTATGAACTCATTGTGGTTTTGATTTGAATTTCTCTGATGGCCTATGATGTTAAACATATTTACATGTGATTTTCTTACATTTGCATATTTTCTTTGGAAAAGTTTCTATTCAGATTCTCTGCCTATTGTTTAGTTGGGTTATTTGTCTTTGTTCTTGCTATTGAATTGTGAGTTCTTCATTATTTATAGATATGTTTTCCATTCCGTGGCTTGCTACGTCGCTTTATTGATAGTGTCCTGTGAGGAAAAATTTTTTTAAATCCAATTTATCTATCTGTCTTTTGTCACATATGATTTTGGTGTCATATCTAAGAAACACTTGTCTAATCCAAAGTCATGAAAACTTACTTGTATGTTTTCCTGTAAGGTTTCAATAGTGTTAGTTCTTATGTATAGTTCTATGATCCATTTTGGCTAATTGTTGTGTATGGTAGGGAGGAAAGTGTCCATCTTCATTCTTCTGCATGTAGCTATCCATTTGTCCCAATACCATTTGTTGAAAAAAAATTTTAAGGAGTTCTTTCCCATTGAATTGTCATATTACCTACTCTATAATAAAGCATTTGGTTGACCTTTGTGGCTGGGTTCTGAGACAGCTCTTAAATCCGTGGAATTTCCCAAAGTTGTAAGAGTGTCTTGGTTATTCATGGTGAGCCCTGATAATTTATGCTTTCAAGGTGACTCAGGATGCTGCCTGGCCACACCAGAAAGACCAACCAGATGATCTGAAGATAGATGTTTGGAGTCATGTGATATCAAACCAACCTCAGGGGGTGTGGAGGACTGACGATGAGTTCAATCACGTGATCAATGATTCTATCACTCACACTTATGTAATGAAATTCTATCACTTATGCTTATGTAATGAAATTCCAATAAAATCTCTGGACGTCATGCTTGAAAAAGTTCCCTGATTGGCAATACTCCATGCATAATTTTATATGTCAATATGCTAGAAAGGTGATAATATTTTTGCGCCATGGGGAGTAAACATCAGAAACTTCACGTTTGGGACCATCCCAAACCTCAGCCTATGTATCTCTCATTTGTGGATTCTATTTTAATCCTTTTGTTATAATAAATTTATTACCATAAATACAGCATTTTCCTGAGTTCTGTGAGTTGTAAAAAATTATTGGGCTTGAAGTATTGTTTTTAAGATTTTATATATTTATTTTGAGAGAGACGGCATGCACAGGGGGTTGGGGGGAGGGGCAGAGGCAGATAGAGAGAGAGAATCTCAAGGAGATTCCACCCTGAGCATGGAGACTGCCGAGGGGCTCAATCTTACAAGCCTGAGATCATGACCTGAACTAAAATCAAGAGTCAGACACTTAATAGACTGAGCCACCCAGGCCCCCCTTGGCTTGAAGTGTTCTTGTTAGTATTTCTTATATGTCGGTTTTTGTTTATCTGGAAATGTCTTTAGTTCTCTTTTATTGTTGAAAAATAATTCTGCTGGCTATGAAATTCCTATTTGATAGTCTCTCACTTTTTCTTTCCAATACTTTGAATATGTCACTTCACTGACATCTGACCTCTATGGTTTCTGATGTGAAGTAACCTGTTAATCTTATCGAGCATTAGTTGTAAGTAATAAATCTTCTTTGTTGTTCCTTTTGAGACTTTCTCTTTGTTTTTAGCTTTGAAAAGTTTGAACAAGAATGGGTTTAGGTATACTTTAAGTTTATACTATGTGGAGTTCTTTGAGACTCAGAAATGTGTGGGTTAATGCTTTTCATCAAACTATGGGAATTTTTTGGCTAATCTTACTTCAAATACTCTTCCTTTTCTCACTCTCCTTTCTTCCTGGGGATCCATTTTGTTGGTATACTGTTGGCAAGTTGGTATTTTCTTCATTCTTTTCTCTTTCTAGTGCTTAGACTGGAAATATCAATAGACCTATCTTTAAGTATGCTGATTCTTCTGCTAACCCAAATTTCTGTTATGCCCCACTGATAAAGTTTTCATTTTAGTTGTTATATTTTTCAACTCTGGAATTTTTATCTTGTTCTTTTTACCATTTTCTATCTCCTTATTGTTATTCTTTATTTAGTGAGATATTTTCATACATTCCTTTACTTCTTTAAACATGGTTTCTTTTAATTCTTTGAAAATGTTAATGAGTTTTATCTCATCAGTCCAACTTTTGGGCTTTCTCACAGAAGGTATTTCTATTAACTATTTTCCCCTTTGTCGATAGGCAGTATTTTCTCTACACATTTTATAAATTTTAGTTGACAGCTGGACATTTTAAGTAGTAAAATATGACAAATCTGGAAACCAGTCCTCATCACACTAAAATTTGTTGTTTTTGTAGCTGTTTGTTTATAAGGGACTTTCCTGGATGAGGTCTCTAAACTATGCATCATATGTTGTGTGAAGCCGCTAAAATCTCTGCTCCCTTAGCATGGTGGTCTTCTAATGGTTAGACAGAGGTGTCTCTCAAAGTCTCTAACCACTAAGTCTTCCCCTTTGCCTAAGGGGAAGACACACACCCTTTGTGTGTGTCTTGGGAATAATGGTTTAGCACTGCATAGCTTTGCCTTAGTCTTCACTCTCTGCTTACATAGAATCATAAGTTCAGCCAGATGTACAAAAAATAGACCTTCTAGATCTTCCTTGGGTATTTCCACACTCTTGCATATGGCCTTTTAGACCCTAACAAATACATCAGAGCTTTTCAACACTGCCTGTGGTTGTACCATTTCCCAGATTTTCCTTTTAAGTTTTGGCTAGCCTTTTGTTTGTTTCTACTGGTATCACAGGCTTAGGCAGCTATGATGTTAAACAATCGCCACCAATTCCTTTGACAAACAACTGGAGGGTAGGATTTTTCTCATTGAGCAAGCCCTGGCTTAAGGTCAAATAACAGCAAACTGCCACACAGATCAAATATTGACACTACTCTGTTAATGTGGCTTTTGAGCGAGCTCCAGACCTGCTCTGCACATTTCCCCTCTCAGTGGATTTTTAGGTTGCTGGTTTTCACAGCTACCCTTGTTATGTTGATTTTCAATGGTATCCTGGAGCTGGAAAGAGGAGGATGGGAAAGACAAGTTAAAAAGCTACAAAGCTCACTGTTCATGATAACATTCAGCTGTTTTTTCTTGAATAAATGCTCATGAAGTTTTTGCGAACTTTTGGTCAATTTCCAGAGTTATGAAAAAGTTGATTTAGACAATTTGCCTGTGTTCTCATTGCTTATACAGAGGAGCAGATATCAAGTTTTTATTCCACCATTTCAAGAGTGTTTGACCCCCTACACAATTTTCTTAGTAATGAACTCTATTTCAATTTGATACCTATACCTACCATCAAGAACCTGAGCAAGTTCCATATATCTCCCAAAACTACATAGGCTGAACTAAAATTCCCCAAATCATATTTTCAAGTGGATGGCATTCTTTCATTGTAATGATAAGATCAGAGTGTTTTTGTTTGTTTGTTTTGTTTTGTTTAAGAATTTTGTTTATTTACTTGAGAGAGAGCATGATCTGCAGGGATGGTCAGGGGGCCAGGAGAGGCAGGCTCAATCCCAGGACCCTGGGATCATGACCTGAGCCAAAGGCAGACCCTTAACCCACTGAGCCACCCAGAGGTTAAGAAGCTTCCCGTATTTCTCACAGAAGGAAATTGCAGAGCAAGGAATGGAATCTGGTTGGATGGTATGGAGATTTTGTTTCTGTCTCATTTGAATATAGTCATCACAAAAATGAAATCCTTTTATTTAATTATCAGTGTTATTACAGGCATCAGAGCCAAGTTCTGCACTTCTATGGTCCTGTAATTTAGAAAGTCTCTTTTGTGCTTTTCATTATGGAGAAAGTACTATAAATCCCAGCACATTAGTTGTCTCTTATAAACATAAGAGACATTTGGTGATTTATTTATGAAAATAATAAATTACTTAAGCAGACATTTTAGAAGGATATCCTGCTTAACTTTTATCTGTTCTTAAAATTATTTTCCAATATTCAAATAAGACATATCATTTAACTTAATATTAACATAAGAGGTGCATTTATATCAAATCCTGTACAGTAATTATGATGAATGTTTTTAATATATTTTCCAGACCCATCCCTCCTTTTATTATTTTCACACCAAATTTAATTTGCTTCCAAAAAGAGATATTCTCTTAAAAGTATTTTGCTTTTGTATATCACTTGTCTTCCTCCATTTGAGTAAGAACCTCTCTTATGATTCTGAGCATTTTGATATGCTATAGCTTTACACACACACACACACACACACACACACACAAATGTGACTATTTCTAAGAAATGTTGTCTCAAAAATATAGCCTTATTATATAGTCAATTATGGAAAAGGCTTATTTAACTTCTGTCTTTGATATTTATAAGTTATACTTTACTGCATAGTTGAGTTTCCAGATTGTTTCCCTCCAGCTACTTCACTATGATCACAAAATTAATTATATATGTACCAGCAGATGCCAACAATATGCAACTGAAGAATGTAGTAATAAATCTAAACTTATCTAACAAATAGAATTCTATTAAATATCATTTCATATTTCCTCTTCCTTCCTAAAGTAGTTATGAGTATAATCACATACACACAGTGTTGATATGTAAACTTACCAATTTAAATAATTGGGGCATTTAATCACTTTGTTGATTTATTTTGATGTTGGAGTTAATATTAACTGTGATTACTACAGGAGACAAACAGGTCAAATAATCAGAAAGCTTCCTAAATTAAGAAACTTAAGTTTTACACTTCATGTATTCATGTATGCAGGCTCCAGTTACAATTGCAGAATACACACACAGAATTTCAAAAATATATATCACCGATAATAAGTGAACTCTTCATTCATGTCTTCAGGTCATTAAACTTATGTATATATATTTTAGAATTGCACAAAAGTAACCACCTTGGAATGAAGGAAGATTGCCCTAAAAAGGGTAACTGTAAAATATAAAAGCTATTATGTGTTTGGTTATATTATTTTTAATTGTATGGTGGGTTAAAGAAATTACAATTACATACGGATGCAAACACACCTACACATATATGCCTGGTCCAGTACTAGTAAGTTATTCCAAAATTTTGCCATTGATATCTATCTCTTTATTCTTTTTAAGATTTTATTTATTTACTTGACAGAGAGAGACACAGCGAGAAAGGGGACACAAGCAGGGGGAGTGGGAGAGGGAGAAGCAGGCTTCCTGACGAGCAGGGAGCCTGATGTGGGGCTCGATTCCTGGACCCTGGGATCATGACCTGAGCCAAAGGCAAACACTTAATGACTGAGCCACCCAGGCACCCCAGATATCTACCTCTTTTTACACAATACACTACACACACACACACACACGGAACAATTTATATTACTACCAATTTTTCATAACAATAATTTGCAGATATTAGTGGACTTCTGCTTTCACTGTTAACTTTGGATGACTCTGTAATTAATTTTCCAAAACTAGATGCTTTTAGAAGTGAAAAGACATTAATCACATTAGAAAAAGAGAGTGAAACTGGGATATATAGTCACTCTTCAAATCCAAAATCTTATATATGCTTAAATTCACCCTTCCTTCTCTCCATTTCTGGATGACCTGATTAAGAGTCATTCTTCCTGTCAAACACAAATTGCTCTACACAGACATTGGATTTCATAACTCCCTTCACTTACTATGTGCTCTGATTATTTATCTGCTTGGGATTCTTTAAACATTCACCTGGCTTTGACTTTCCCTTTTTAAAGAATATTTTCATTCACAGGTCATACAAGTTCTTTTAAAATGTACATCAAATTATTTCTCTAGTTTGCTCAAAGATTTCCTTGTTTTCTCACTTCATTTTCACTAAAATCTGCATTTCTTGGCCTGACCTATAAAACTCCCAATGAGTTTCCTGCTTGCCACCTCTCTGATCTCATTTCCTACCAATCTTTTCTACTCTAATTCTACTGCAGCTGCAACAGCCTATTTGCTATTCTTGAAACCTACCAGTGGCACCTCATTGTCTTTCTATGTGCTGCTTTCACTCCTTATATGCTGCTGGCCAGAAAAACTTATGGCATGTTTTCTCGTTTCCCTCATTACTGTTTGAATGCCATCCCCCAGGAGAGGCCTCCTCTGAACATCATATATTTAATAGTAGTTCCATCCCTGTCCACTTAACCGAGATTTCTTTTTCTTTATAACATCTATCATAAGCTCATGTAGTATTAAATATTACTTTGATTGCATATCTCCTCCCACTGGAATGTAGACTACATGACATGCATTTTTTACTTATGTTTTTCCACAGCTTACTCAGAAATATATTTATTGAACTACTGACTGAATGAACAAGTTGAAAAAAATAGGATTAATTATATAGGATCTTTTGCATCTTTTCAGTACTAATATATCACTACCTGCACTTAATCATATTTTTTGATTTGTTGAGTCTTACAGTTTGCACTGCACCCCATTTGGCAGGCTCATTCCTCTTGTAATCCAGACACTTCCACGTCTTCCTGAGCATCTCACTTCTGCAACTACCCTCTTTCATGTATCATCTCTTTCCCTGCTCTTCTGGATCAATTGCATCAGTATAAAATCACGGTCTAGAATTTTCCTTTTATTTATTTTTTAATTTTTCAAGACTTAGTTATTTATTTTAGAGCACGAGAGCATGAGCAGGTAGAGGGGCAGGGGGAAGGGAAAGAGAGACTCCTCAAGCCGACGCCCCGCTGAGGGCTGAGCCTGGTGCAGGCCTTCATTCCACGACCCTGAGATCATGACCTCAGCCGAAATCAAGAGTAAGACACTTAACCGACTGAGACACCCAGGCACCCCTAGCATTTTCCTTTCAAAAAAGAAAAAAGAATTTCCTCTACCCTCTAGTGAAACAAGATATCATACAATCACTTTTACTAATATTCATAGCAAAACTTTGCTGTAGTTTAGTCTCCAATTAATATTCTTATTCTGATACGCTCACCACTAATTGTACTTTCATCAGGTTTACCAAAGTTACCAAATACCCCCATATTACTAATGGAAATTCTGATAGTCTTGTGGGAACTTACAGCAGAATGTGACACAGTTGACAGATTTGTCCTCCTGAGAAGTGTCTTCTGTTTTAAGATATAATTCTCTCCTGCCCTTCCTTTTTTTCCTTACTAGCTACTCCAGTTCAATCTCTTTTCCTGAATGTTCTCACTAAGTGGTAGAGTGAGTCAGATTTAATCATCAACTCTAAACTTTTTTCAATATAAACCTCCTCTCCAAGTGATCTCAATCCATCTTTCTGTCCTTCAAAAATATCTCCGTGCTTACACTCTTTACCAGCTTCCTATTTAATATACCCATTTGCCTAGACACCTTAAACTTAATAAATTCAAATCCAAGCTACTGGCATTCCATAGCATGTTGCCCCTCCAATCTATTCCTTCCTCTGTGCTTTACATTTCCAGGGCTCCAGTCTGGTTGCTCAAACCAAAAATACAGAATCATCCTTCCTTTTTCACTTTACTTCACCTACGGTGTCAAGTATATCAGCAGTTTTTTTAGGCACTATAGCTATATGTATTCAGCAGCTATTAATTTTTGCCTGTGATGCTTCTTTTGCAAATTATTGTATTTCATTTTTCCCAATATGACCATTTAAGTCTAATCTCAAGTATCATTACAGTAGTGGGTTCTCCAACTGATATCATTCAAATACCTCCTTCTGTAACTCTCCATTGTCCTAAATTACGTTTTCCCCATTGGAGTTATCAGTATCTAAATATACTGTGTTTATTTGTTTAGTCTATACTCTGGTTTTCTCACACTAATGTGTAAGCTTTATGAAAGGAAGAACTTGTCCATATTATGCATTTCTATATCTCAACATCAATGACGATCTGTCAAGTAGTAGGTTGTTGAATAAATAAGTTTATCAAAATGTCTTTCACCTAGAAATATATTTCTCATGATAAACAGAATACATAGTTTTAGTTGGATCTGTTTGTTATATTTTTGCCATTTGGAGGTCAGTTTGGGAACCAGGAACTGATGTCCTAGGTTGTAGGTACAGCTTTGCTATTTGACTTTAAACAAGTTGTGTAACTTTACTCAGACTTCCATTTATCATTTTTCAAAATATGGCTTTTGCTGTCTACAATCATTCTAATAAAATTAAATGAAAATATCCTATAATATTAGCTTTCTTTTTCACAGGTGTTTTAACATTTTTTTCAAACAGAAAGAAAGCATGATGGTTCTACTTTAATTAGTGCTAATCCTCTGAGAAAGTGTAAGGAGAAAAAATACATGGAAATAAGAAAAAAAAACCCTCATTTTCCTGACTTTTGGTGTACAATAAGAACAGTGTGATGGATGCATATCGCTGCTCTACATGAGAGTTGATGACAAAACCATGAGATCTGCCACTTGCTTTCATGACTAAAAGAACCGTTTGGTTTTTTTCATCAAAATCATTATCTGGTCTTCTTAAAAAAAATTCTCATTTTACATTACCTTACCTATTCCCCCTGAAGAATGGCAGAAGTAAGTAAAAAAGAAACTGCTTTTGGTTTGCTATTGTGATTCTTTTCTCCCTTGTATTTGGATTTGGAATAAAAGCTTTTTCATTCCAAGAATCATTTCTATAGTTGGAAAAATAAATTAGAGTAGGAAATTGAATAAAGAATAATAAGGAAAAATCTGTTAATAACTTGAAACAGTGATTATATTTTATACTACCCTTTCATGATAAAATATAATTTAATGCCATACTCTAATAAATATGACTCATTTGCTTCTATAATAAAATATTTACACCACGGCTAACTCTCATGACCCCATTAATTTATTAAAAACACTTCAAATGTATTTTTACTTTGTGAAGGTCACTGCATATAAACATTAAAGAGGATATTTATTAAGGTACACATTTATTCACATAGAGAATAACAACAAGGTCAGTACAAAATAATACAAGAAGCTGGTAAGACATGAATTACACATTTCCTGTTGCTTTTCATGTTTATTTGCTGATTTGTTTTCTTGTCACATTGCCTAAACTTCATTCCTCTTTAGTATTATCAGGAATGATAAAATTTTGGCTTTAATCTATTGCCTACTGTAAGTTAAGAGACTAAAAGAACTTTTGTGTCACAATCTTATTTTCCTGACCTCACTAGATAAAAGCTTTTAATTTTATGCATTATTTCCAAAATGCACTATTTTTTAAATTTTATATGCACTATATAAAGATGCAAAATAAAATTTAAAGTATCCAATTTAAATGACAATATCAAAATGCTCTCATGAATACATATGATGTGCTCAACAGTTTGCATATATTTTCAGAATAATCCTCACCAAAACTTTGAGTTACAGATAATGAAACTAATATTCAAATTGGTTAAATCATTTTCCTAAGGTCACACAGCAGTTACAATAAAATGAAAGCAAGTAAGACTTAATCCTCTTGTGGTAGAATTACCTTGTAGATGTAGCGTTGTAAGTAATGAGAGACTTAGACTTATTTCTAGCCAAACTCTTCTCAAGGACAGATTTTTTTCATTTCTGTGTCTGTGACTCTATTTTTTAGTCCTTTGCCCTGACATGCACAATATCCATTTCATGAATGTTATTGGGATTTTAAAATCTTTTTTAAAATTTTATTTTATTATGTTATATTAATCACCATACATTACATCATTAGTTTTTGATGTAGTGTTCCATGATTCATTGTTTGCATATAACACCCAGTGCTCCATGCAGTACATGCCCTGTTTAATACCCATCACCAGGCTAACACATCCCCCTACCCCTCTCCCATCTAGAACCCTCAGTTTGTTTCTCAGAGTCCATAGTCTTTCATGGTTTGTCTCCCCCTCCGATTTCCACCCCTTCATTTTTCCCTTCCTGCAATCTTCCTCTTTTTGTTTCTTTTTAAACATAGAATTTATTATTTGTTTCAGAGGTACAGGTCTGTGATTCTTACACATGTCTTACACAATTCACAGTGCTTACCATAGCACATACCCTCCCCAATGTTTATCACCCAGCCACCCCATCCCTCCTACCCCCCACCACTCCAGCAACTCTCAGGTTGTTTCCTGAGATTAAGAATTCTGCATATCAGTGAGATCATATGATACATGTCTTTCTCTGATTGACTTATTTCGCTCAGCATAACACCCTCCAGTTCCATCCATGTCGTTGCAAATGGCAAGATTTCATTCCTTTTGACAGCTGCACAATATTCCATTGTATATATATAATACCTCATCTTTACCTATTCATCTGTCGATGGACATCTTGGCTCTTTCCACAGTTTGGCCATTGTGGACATTGCTGCTATAAACATCGGGGTGCACGTACCCCTTCGGCTCACTACATTTGTATCTTTGGATTAAATACCCAGTAGTGCTATTACTGGGTCATATGGTAGCTCTATTTTCAACTTTTTGAAGAAACTCCATACTGTTTTCCAGAGTGGCTGCACCAGCTTGCATTCCCACCAACAGTGTAGGAGGGTTCTCCCTTCTCCGCATCCCCGTCAACATCTGTCATTTCCTGACTTGTTAATTTTAGCCATTCTGACTGGTGTGATATGGTATCTCACTGAGGTTTTGATTGGGATTTCCCTGATGCTGAGTGATGTTGAGCCCTTTTCCATGTGTCTGTTGGCTGTTTGGATGTCTTCTTTGGAAAAATGTCGATTCATGTCTTCTGCCCATTTCTTTATTGGATCATGTGTTCTTTGGGTGTTGAGTTTGATTAAGTTCTTTATAGATGTTGGATACTAGCCCTTTATCTGATATGTCATTTGCAAATATCTTCTCCTGTTCTGTCAGTTGTCTTTTGGTTTTGTTGACTATTTCTTTTGCTGTGCAAAAGCTTTTTTTTTTAAGATTTTATTTAATTATTTGAGAGAGAGAATGAGATACAGAGAGAGCATGAGAGGGGAGAGGGTCAGAAGGAGAAACTCCCTGCTGAGCAGGGAGCCTGATGCGGGACTCGATCCTGGGACTCAAGTATCATGACCTGAGCCAAAGGCAGTCGCTTAACCAACTGAGCCACCCAGGTGCCCTGTGCAAAAGCTTTTTATCTTTTTTTTTTAAAGATTTTATTTATTTATTTAATTTATTTTTTTTAAGAGATTTTATTTATTTATTTGAGAGAGAGAATGAGAGAGAGAACACGAGAGGGGGAGGGTCAGAGGGAGAAGCAGACTCCCTGCCGAGCAGGGAGTCCGATGTGGGCTCGATCCTGGGACT
The DNA here is from genome assembly GCF_003265705.2 of Callorhinus ursinus. Classification (NCBI taxonomy): domain Eukaryota; kingdom Metazoa; phylum Chordata; class Mammalia; order Carnivora; family Otariidae; genus Callorhinus; species Callorhinus ursinus. The sequence continues at coordinate 15,733,749 of NW_027397069.1, read as the reverse complement.
CCACGATCATGACCTGAGCCGAAGGCAGTCGCTTAACCAATTGAGCCACCCAGGTGGCCCCAAAAGCTTTTTAACTTGATGAAGTCCCAATAGTTCATTTTTGCCCTTGCTTCCCTTGCCTTTGGCGATGTTTCTAGGAAGAAGTTGCTGCAGCTGGGGTCGAAGAGGTTGCTGTGTTCTCCTTTAGCATTTTGAAGGACTCCTGTCTCACATTGAGGTCTTTCAACCATTTTGAGTCTATTTTTGTGTGTGGTGTAAGGAAGTGGTCCAGTTTCATTCTTCTGCATGTGGCTGTCCAATTTTCCCAACATCATTTGGTGAAGAGACTGTCTTTTTTCCACTGGACCTTCTTTTCTTGCCTTGTAGAAGATTAGCTGAACATAGTTTAAGGTTCATTTCTGGGCTCTCTATTCTGTTCCACTGATCTATGTGTATGTTTTTGTGCCAGTATCATACTATCTTGATGATGACAGCTTTGTTATAGAGCTTGAAGTCCAGAATGTGATGCCACCAACTTTGCTTTTGTTTTTCAATATTCCTCTGGCTATTTGGGGTCTTTTCTGGTTCCATAAAAATTTTAGGATTATTTGTACCATTTCTTTGAAAAAAGTTGATGGTATTTTGATAGGGATTGAATTAAATGTGTAGATTGCTCTAGGTAGCATTGACATCTTCACAATATTTGTTCTTCCAATCCATGAGCATGGAACGTTTTTCCATTTCTTTGTGTCTTCCTCAATTTCTTTCATGAGTATTGTATAGTTTTCTGAGTACAGATTCTTTGCCTCTTTGGTTAGATTTATTCCTAGGTATCTTATGGTTTTGGTTCAATTGTAAATGGGATTGACTCCTTAAAATCTCTTTCTTCTGTCTTGTTGGTGTATTGGAATGCAACTGATTTCTGTGCATTGATTTCATATCCTGCCACTCACCAAATTCCTCTATGAGTTCTAGCAGTTTTGGGGTGGAGTGTTTTGAGTTTTCCACATAATATATCATATCATCTGCAAAGAGTGAGAGTTTGACTTCTTTGGTGATTCGGATGCCTTTTATTTATTTTTGTTGTCTGATTGCTGTGGCTAGGACTTCTAATACTATGTTGAACAGCAGTGGTGATAGTGGACCCTGCCATGTTCCTGACCTTAGGGAGAAAGCTCTGTTTTTCCCCATTGAGAATGATATTGGCTGTGGGTTTTTCATAGATGGCTTTTATGATATTGAGGTATTTAACCTCTATCCTTACACTCTGAAGAGTTTTAATCAAGAAAGGATGCTGTACTTTGTCAAATGCTTTCTCTGCATCTATTGAGAAGATCATGTGGTTCTTGTTCTTTCTTTTATTAATGTATTGTATCACATTGATGGATTTGCAGATGTTGAACCAAACTTGCAGCCCAGGGATAAATCCCACTTGGTCATGGTGAATAATCCTTTTAAGGTACTGTTGGCTCCTATTGGCTAGTATTTTGGTAAGAATTTTTGCATCTAAGTTCATCAAGGATATTGGTCTGTAATTCTTTGTGATAGGGTCTTTGTCTGGTTTTGGGATCAAGGTAATGTTGGCCTCATAAAACCAGTTTGGCAGTTTTCCTTCCATTTCTATTTTTTAGAAAACAGTTTCAGAAGAATAGGTATTAATTCTCCTTTAAATGTTTGGTAGAATTCCCCTGGGAAGCCATCTGGCCCTGGGCTTTTTTTGTTGGGAGTTTCTTGATAACTGCTTCAATTTCCTTAGTGGTTATAGGTCTGTTTAGGTTTTCTATTTCTTCCTGGTTCAGTTTTGGTTGTTGATTCATCTCTAGGAATTTATGCATTTCTTCCAGATTATCTAATTTGCTGGCATATAGTTGCTCACATTATGTTCTTATAATTGTTTATATTTCTTTGGTGTTGGTTGTGATCTTTCCTCTTTCATTCGTGATTTTATTTGGGTCATTTCTCTTTTCTTTTTTTTTTTTAAAGATTTTATTTATTTATTTGACAGAGAGAGACACAGCTAGAGCAGGAACACAAGGAGGGGAGTGGGAGAGGGAGAAGCAGGCCTCCCGCCGAGCAGGGAGCCCGATGTGGGACTTGATCCCAGGACCCTGGGATCATGACCTGAGCCGAAGGCAGACGCTCAACGACTGAGCCACCCAGGTGCCCATCATTTCTCTTTTCTTTTTGATAAGTCTGGCCAGGGGTTTATCAAGCTTGTTAATTCTTTCAAAGAACCAGCTTCTAGTTTCATTGATCTATTTTACTGTTCTTTTGGTTTCTATGTCATTGATTTCTGCTCTGAATTTTATTATTTCTCTTCTCCTGCTGGGTTTAGGCATTATTTCCTGTTCTTTTTCCAGCTCCTTTAAGTGTAGGGTTAGGTTGCATATTTGAGACATTTCTTGTTTCTTCAGAAAGGCTTGTATTGCTATATACTTTCCTCTTAGGACTGCCTTTGCTGCATCCCAAAGATTTTGTATAGTTGTGTTTTCATTTTCATTTGTTTCCATGAATTTTTAAAATTCTTCTTTAATTTTCTGGTTGACCCATTCATTCTTTAGTAGGATGCTCTTTAGCCTCCATGTATTTGAGTTCTTTCTGACTTTCGTCTTGTGATTGAGTTCTAGTTTCAAAGCATTGTGGTCTGAAAATATGCAGGGACTGATCCCAATCTTTTGGTACTGGTTGAGACCTGATTTGTGACCCAGGATGTGATCTATCCTGGAGAATGTTCCATAGACACTAGAGAAGAATGTGTATTCTCTTGCTTTGGGATAGAATGTTCTGAATATATCTGTGAGGTCCATTTGGTCCAGTGTGTCATTTAAAGTCTTTATTTCTTTGTTGATCTTTTGCTTAGATGATCTGTCCATTTCAGTGAGGGGAGTGTTAAAGTCCCCTACTATTTTTGTATTGTTGTCGATGTGTTTCTCTGATTTCGTTATTAATTGGCTTTTATAATTGGCTGCTCCCATGTTAGGGGCATAGATATTTACAATTGTTAAATGTTCTTGTTGGATAGACCTTTTAAGTATGATATAGTGTCCTTCCTCATCTCTTATTATAGTCTTTGGTTTAAAATCTAATTTGTCTGATACATGGATTGCCACCCCAGCTTTCTTCTGGTGTCCATTAGCGTGGTAACTGGTTTTCCACGCCCTCACTTTCAATCTGGGGGTGTCTTTGGGTCTAAAATGAGTCTCTTGCAAACAGCATATCGATGGGTCTTTTTTTTTTTTATCCAATCTGATACCCTGTGTCTTTTGATTGGGGCATTTAGGCCATTTACATTCAGGGTAACTATTGAAAGATATGAATTTAGTTCTATTGTATTGCCTGTAAGGTGACTGTTACTGTATATTGTCTGTGTCCCTTTCTGGTCTGTTACTTTTAGGCTCTCTCTTTGCTTAGAGGACCCCTTTCAATATTTCTTGTAGGGCTGGTTTCGTGTTTGCAAATTCCTTAATTTTTGTTTGTCCTGGAAGTTTTTATCTCTCCTTCTATTTTCAATGACAGCCTAGCTGGATATAGTATTCTTGCCTGCATATTTTTCTCATTTAGTGCTCTGAATATATCATGCCAGTCCTTTCTGACCTGCTAGCTTCTGTGGATAGGTCTGTTGCCATTGTAATATTTCTACCATTGTAGGTTACAGATATCTTATACCGAGCTGCTTTCAGGATTTTGTCTTTGTCTCTGAGACACGTCAGTTTTACTATTAGATGTCGGGGTGTTGACCTATTTTTATTGATTTTGAGGGGGGTTCTCTGTGCCTCCAGGAATTTGATGCCTGTTTCCTTCCCCACATTAGGGAAGTTCTCTGCTATAATTTGCTCCAATATACCTTCTGCCCCTCTCTCTCTTTCTTCTTCTTCTGGGATCCCAATTATTCTAATATTGTTTTGTCTTGTGGCATCACTTATCTCTCGAATTCTGCCCTCGTGATCCAGTAGTTGTTTATCTCTCCGTTTCTCAGCTTCTTCATTTTCCATCATTTGGTCTTCTATATCACCAATTCTCTCTTCTGCTTCATTTATCCTAACAGTTAGAGCCTCCATTTCTGATTGCACCTCATTAATAACCTTTTTTATTTCAACTTGGTTAGATTTTAGTTCTTTTATTTCTCCAGAAAGGGTTTCTCTAGTATCATCTATGCTTTTTTCAAGCTCAGCTAGTATCTTTAAAAACATCATTCTGAACTCTAGTTCCAACGTCTTACTAATGTCCATATTGATTAGGTCTCTGGCAGTCGGTACTGCCTCTTTTCTTTTTTCTTTTTTTTTTTTTGAGTTGATTTTTTCTGTCTTGTCATTTGTCCAGAGGCATATAGATGAATGAGAGAACAAAATGCTAACAGGGTAACAATGACTGCAGAAAAATATACACTAAACAAATCAGAAGAGATCTGAAACCGGGGGGAGAGAAAGGGAAAGAAAGAAAAAAGGAAAAATAAAAAGAAACAAAGAAAAAGAAAAAGTTACAAAACAAACAAACAAACAAACAAAAAACCAGTGTATGATCAAATATAATCAGGCTGGTGCATAGATCAGTGCCACACAGTAGATTTTGGGCGTATTTTGGTCTGTTAGAAGAAAGTGCTTCCCAAAATTTTAAAGAAAGAAAAGCTTATATATGTACAAAAATAAGGGTAAATATGATGAAGGGATGGTATATGACTGTAAGCATGAAAATTATAAAAGATTTTATAAAAGAAATTGGTAAGATAAGAAGTTGGTTGAAAAAAGAACAAAGAGGATTAAAAAAAAATAAAGGGAGAGACTGTGATCAGGCAGGAGACCAGAACAAAGCCATACACTAGAGATTTGGGGTATTTTTTGGTCTGTTAGAAGAAACTGTATCCCAAAATTTTAAAGAGAGAATAACTTATATATATACCAAAAATAAGGTAAACTACTATGAAGGGAAAGAATATGACTCCAAAATGAAAAATAAAAAAGAAAATTAAAAAAATTAACTTTGAAAAACTAAAGGATCATAAGGAAAAAGCCATGAATTCTATGTGCAGTATTCCCCCAGCGCTGGAGTTGTGGGGTAGTCATTGATCAGTAAACTTGGTCTTGGCTGGCTGTTCTTGCTGATCTTCTGGGGGAGGGGTCTGTTGCTGTGGTTCTCAAATGTCTTTGCCAGAGGCGGAATTGCCCCACCCTGGCCGGGGTCCAGGCTAAGCAATCTGCTCGGATTTGCTCTCGGGAGCTTTTGTTCCCTGCACTGCAAGCTTTCCATACAGCTTTGGAGGACAAGAGTGAAAATGGCAGCCTCCCAATCTCCGCCCTGGAGGAACTGAGAACTCAGGGCCCTGCTCCTCAGTGAGCCCCTAGAGAAAAGCAGTCAGTCACTCCCATCTCCCCAGTCTCCCTCCGCACTCCATGCTCACCCCGCCTGTGACAGTGCTTTTCTATCTCTGGCACATGACCCCAAGTGGAGTCTCCAAACCCAGCAGATCCCTGTGGTGCGCTCTCATGCCACTCCTCCCAGGGGAGGAAGGGGAGTCTCCCCGGATCTGCCACTTGTTGGGTCCCTGCTGGAGGAGCAGTGGCCTGACTGTTCTGTGCATCATGGTTTATGGCAACCTCGAACTGAGAGCCCACTCCTCAGCTCCGTCTCTGCAGCCGGCTTCCCTGTTCTGATACCTGGGAGCTCTGCCACACTCAGGCACCCCCACTCTCCCTGTGACCCTGAGGGTCCTGAGACCACACTGTCCCAGCGAGGGTTCCACCTCCCACTTAGCCACTGGAGTGACATCTGTCAGCACAGCAGACTTCTAAAATTTCCAATTTTGTGCTCTGCTGGTCTATCACTTGCTGGTAGCAGCTAACAGAGGACCCCTCCCCGCCATCTATCTTCCCGAATATCACCTTGGATTCACTTCTCTGCACGTCCTACCTTCCAGAAAATGGTTGCTTTTCTGTTCAGAGTTGCTGCTATTCTTTTCCTCGATCTCCTGTTGAGTTCGTAGGTGTTCAGAATGGTTTGATCCCTATCCAGCTGAATTCCTGGGACCAGATGAAATTTAGGTCTCCTACTCCTCTGCCATCTTGCTCCTCCCCCCTGGGATTTTTAAAATCTTAATGTACTAACATATATGGTTATCTGGATAATTATTTTTTTAAAAAACCTCTAGGTAACGATCTGATGTTGTGGAAAATTTACACAGGCATATTACAGAAATGCCCAGTAACAGACTATTGACCATACAAAAGGATCTTGGAGTCCTTTGGAGATAAACCTGCATAAAACACAGGGCTCAACATAAATCCCTTCATGGAGACTAGGGAATGTCAGTTTTGACGTCCAATTTAAGGAAACCTTGAGAAAGAAACTACTATAAAATGGCCATATTTAGGACTGAAAGCAAGGGATAGAGTAAAGCCATAAGCTGGCCTGAAAAAGCAAACATGTTTTACTAAAATTAAGGCAATAATATATGTTATAAATTTCCTCAGTGCTGTAATGTCTGAAAGTAAAGGAGTTTGATAAATCTTAGTCTCCAAAAAAATCAATAGAATTTTGCATTCCATGAAATAAAATATGCTTGGTGAGGAAGCCTGCTTCTCCCTATCCCACTCCCCCTGCTTGTGTTCCCTCTCTTCCTGTGTCTCTCTCTGTCAAATAAATAAATACAATCTTAAAAAAAATTTTTTAAAAATCTATTGTAAGATTACCAATATACTAATTAACCAATGTTCAAAACTCTACATGCAAAGAAAATAAACTGAAGAGTTTGAACAACACTCTATTACACAAGGTGATAGACCTGCCTTAAGATTAGTTAAGATGTCTCACCAGAAAGAGTTTATCATTCTTTTGGAATCAAATTTGATCTGCTATTAAAGTGTGAGTGTCCTCAAAAAAAGCACATTAAATTATTTTTGGTAGTATAAATAATCAAAAGGTAAATGCAGTATGTTTAAAAGGGTTTGGTAGCAAAATATCCTGAGAAGCTACCACACATCGAAACTTGATGAAAGTGGAGAAGATACAAGGAATAGTTCAAAGGCACCCATGCTGGAGAGATAGGGCAGGGAAAACACTCATTCTAATTTCATGTAGGGGAGGATTCATTGAAAGAGTTAATGGTAGTCTGATAGATGAAATTATTGCTCTCATTCTTCCATCACTTGCAATGGCTTTGTATGCTCACTTCCTTGCTGGGGACCCATGATGGGCAGAGTGCACCTCCCAGATCATTACCTTTCTTGGGCTGGACCAAGTGAATTAAATTATCCAGTGTTTTGGTAGCAGATGTAACATGAGCAAGGGCCAATCCTGTTGTGCTCCAATTCCCTGTCAGGGGAAGTCCTGGGCAGCCACATGCGCACAAAAAGCAGGATGCAGGATCTGGGTAACCGCTGGTACAGGTGAAATGTGCAGAGCAGATTTGAACACAGTGCATAAGTCTCTTCCTCCACACTGGTCAACAGACTAATGCTGATCAACAGATGTGAGACAGGTCGATAATTGTTTTAAGAAACTGAGCTCTGGGGTGGTATATCACAAAGCATTGTTGGGGTAAATGCTAACTCTTATAGATAGTAATTTTTAAAAATGAAAGGACATGAGATCAGATGAAATTTATAAAACTAATTTAAAAATGTGTTTACTAAAAGGTGTGATAAAAAAATCTTCAAATTTATATAAAAAAAGAATACAGACCATTTTGTCTCCTTGATTGAGAGAGAAAGAAATCTAATTACAGGATTATAAAAGAGAGATATAGCAAGAGCAGGAACACAAACAAGGGGAGTGGGAGAGGGAGAAGCAGGCCTCCCGCCAAGCAGGGAGCCTGATGTGGGACTTGATCCCAGGACCCTGGGATCATGACCTGAGCCAAAGGCAGAAGCTTAATGACTGAGCCACCCAGGCGCCCCTCTGTTTAACCTTCTGAGGAAATGCCAGACTGTCTTCCAAAGTGACTGCACATTTTTACATTCTCATCTGCATTGTGTGAGGGTTCAAATGTCTTCATGTCTTCACTAACCCTTGTAATTATCTGCATTTTTTTTTATTATAGCTATCTTAATGGATATATCTCATTTTGGTTTTGATTTGCAATCCCCAGATGCTAAGTATACTGAGTATTTCTCAAGCACTTTTTGGCTATGTGCATATCTTCTTTTGAGGAATGTTTATTCAGATCCTTTGCCATTTTTAAATTGAGATACATATCTGTTTTATTATTGAGTTGTAGAATTTGTGTTATATTTTCCAGATAAAATTGTGTTAGATATATGATTTCCAAAGTTTTTTTTTTTAACTTTTTCCACTTTTAATGGATAGTATCTTTTGAAACGCAAGGATTTTAAATTTTGATGATGACTAATGTATCTATTTTTTCTCTTGTTGCTTGTACTTTTGGTAACAGAAGTATTTACTTTTGACACTTGCACCAAGATATTCTTTCTTCTCTTGGCTGTGAGATCTTTGAAGAGGTTAATTATGTCAATAGTGCCCAGTAGATAGTCTAAAATAAATTTCTTGGTAAGAAGATTAAATTTAAATCAGAGATCTAAGTCAGTTATTCAGATAATTCACAAAAATTAGAGCACTTGCTTACAGAAACCACACTTTTATTTGATTAGTAAAGCTGAGTGTTAAGGGCAATGAAACTGGAGCATGATATTCTCCATTTGAATCATGGCTTGACCACCTTCCAGCTGCATAACATAATATATATGCATCTCAGTTTCCTTCATCTCCAAAGTGGTTAGCATAACAATTCTATCCTTAAAGTTTCTCATGAAAAAAAATTAATGTAGAAGACCCGCACAAAAGTGCCTGAAACCTCGAGTACAGTACGTTAGGAATCATACTTTCACTTCTACATTTATTTATATATTCTTGATGTGAGAGTAAATGTTTCGATTGAACGAAGATGATCTAAGAAATAACATGTATTAAATTGAAATGACCAGAAAACATAATCTTAATATTATAGAAAATATTTCCTAGAGCATCTATCCTTATAATTAATGATGTCAAAAATACTTTTCCATATAAGTAGAAAGTGCCACGGCCATATCAATGAGTAAGAATATCTCGTATTGCCAAGCCAAAATTAAAACTTTAAAATGAATGGATAGTAAATGTTTACTTTGTAGAGGTCCTGATTTTTCTTTAAATATTTTATTTATTTATTTGACAGAGAGAGACAGCGAGAGAGGGAACACAAGCAGGCGGAGTGGGAGAGGGGAAGCAGCCTCCCCACTGAACAGGGAGCCCGATGCGGGGCTCAATCCCAGGACCCTGGAATCATGACCTGAGCTAAAGGAAACACTTAATGACTGAGCCTACCAGGTGCCCCTAGAGGTCCTGATTTTTAATTGATGTGATATTAAGAAATTAATTTGACATATTTCTTGAGACCAAAAACAAAATCTTACAACCCATATACTTTATGTTTATTTTATTCTGATGAAAAATGAATTTACATTTGTTTTAAATATAATATCCAGAAACACATATAAATATCAGAATCATTTACATTTCACTAACTGTATTTACCCTTTTATTTTATATATTTATTTCTAGTCTCTTATTTCTGCATTTTGTGAGGGTGTGTGACATATATACAAAGAGAATTTTTGGTACAGTAATTTATTTTCTTTAAGTATAATGTTGACTTAGAATTCTAATATCTTAATTCTTACTAATTTTCTACATTTTTTCACTAATTTAGTTTCTAATACTTTGAGCTCAACGTAAAGTTATCTAGATTCTGTACTTTATTGATGGAAAATTGTCATCAGTATTTTACTTTGGCTGACTATAATATTCAAGATGTAGAAATCACAAGAGATAGTGGATTTCATTCTAATTACAAGCACAATATAAAAACCTGAATAAACTTTTGGTTGTGGTGGCGATGTTTTCTGTCTGTGTAGTTGGTTGCTGTGTTTTGTGTTTGTTTTTAAGAATAATTGGATATCTGAGGGCGCCTGGGTGGCTCAGTTGGTTAAGCGACTGCCTTCGGCTCAGGTCATGATCCTGGAGTCCCGGGATCGAGTCCCACATCGGGCTCCCTGCTCAGCAGGGAGTCTGCTTCTCCCTCTGACCCTCTTCCCTCTCGTGCTCTCTCATTCTCTCTCTCTCAAATAAATAAATAAAATCTTAAAAAAAAAGAATAATTGGATATCTGAGAACCCTACAAAGTCTATATAAATTATCTTCTGGAAAATGACAGTTTTTTTTCATTAGAAAGAAGAGATCTATGGCTGCTCTTAACCCCCATTGCCTTTTGGGGGAAGAACGGAAATCCCCCATAGGAGATGGGAATAAGGAGAAAACAGCTAAACTTTAACAAATATTTAATTGCTGCATTTGGGCTGGTGTCACATGTAAAAATTCTGAGGTCTTTGAGCTACAACTCAAGTGTGCATCTAGCAGATTCTTTTCCCCCAAGGCCCCTTACCAAGTGTAAGGGTACAGACCTGGGGACAGCCAAGATACACCAGATCTCTAGATTTTCCAGATAACACCTAGCAAGCTGGCTGCAATCAAGAACATTTAACAGCAGTGCCATGTTCTTTCTCACTACCAAGGGGATACCTCATTGGATTTAAAATGACAAGGAAATAATCTTTCTGTGCGACTTTAATTTGATATGGGAAAATCGGCACTATTTTGCTGTTTGCCCCTCAAATAACAGCCAGGGTTTTAGCCAGTCAACAGCCTAGTTGTTTTTGAAAATGCCCTGTTATTGGGGTGCCTGGGTGGCTCAGTGGGTTAAGCGTCTGTTTTCAGCACAGGCGCCCAGGGTCCTGGGATCGAGCCGCGCATCAGGCTCCCTGCTCAGTGGAGAGTCTGCTTCTCCTTCTCCTTCTGCTTGCTGCTTCCCCTGCTTGTGCTCTCTCTCTCTTACTGTCAAATAAATAAATAAATCTAAAATAAAAGAAAGAAAGAAAATTCCCTGTTGTTTCATATCGCAGAAGGTATTTTTTTTTTTTTTTGGTGGGGGAGGTGGTTCAAGATCAATGAAAACAAAATTCTGTGATAAGATGGGAAGGTTTGATAGAGCATCATGAGTTTCTGAGGATGTTTGCTAAGCACATATTTCATTTTTGTTGAATTCTGAAGAGTTTTGAGGGGAAAAAAAGAAGTTAAATGTATGTACTTAGAAAACCAAAAAATTACATATTGACAATTTGTTTAAAATCTCAATGGACATGAATGGATACTATCTAATAGCATTTTAGTATTGTAAAACCAAGCTGCTATTAATTTGAAAATCATAATTAGTAACACTTATGTTTTATTACTAGGTAAGATATGAATGAAAATTAAAAGGAAAATAGAAAATGCATATAGGCCAAATGAAAGAAGAATTAAATTAGAAACACTAGAAATTATAATTTGATGTACACCCTTGCAGAGATTTTCTACTATATATTACTATTTATGTGTGTATAGATGTATATTCATATACAGAGAAATTCAATTTGTAAAAACCATGTGCGTAAACAGTTTTTTTTTTTTTAAGATTTTATTTATTTGACAGAGATAGAGATAGTGAGAGCAGGAACACAAGCAGGGGGAGTGGGAGAGGGAGAAGCAGGCTTCCTGGCGAGCAGAGAGCCCAACGTGGGACTCGATCCCAGGACCCTGGGATCATGACCCAAGCCAAAGGCAGACGCTTAACGACTGAGCCACCCAGGCACCCCAACAAACAGTTTTTATCTTCCCCTCTTCCAGGTCAATATTTCCTATCATAATCTTACCTCATAGACAATTTTTATTATCAGTTTTCCATTTTGAGATATTAAATGCCATCCAACTATTAGTTATTATCAACTCCGTACACGTATACATCTCCATATGTCAGCTTCTTAGTAATATTAGCTTATATGGAAATGTATGCCATGGGGCACCTGGTTGGCCCAGTCACTAGGCGTCTGCCTTGGCTCAGGTCATGATCCTGGGGTCCTGGAATCCCCCACATCAGGCTTCCTGCTCCGCGGGAAGCCTGCTTCTCCCTCTCCCACTCCCCCTGCTTGTGTTCCCTCTCTCGCTGTGTCTCTCTCTGTCAAATAAATAAATAAAATCTTAAAAAGAAAAGAGGAAATGTATGCCATAGCATTCTCTCTGACTTAGCTCTTTAGTCTGACAATTTTTCAATGTATTAATATTTCTGAGATTATATAATCATTGCATACACTTGTAATGCTTTAATTATCTATTCTTTCAGTGATAAAATCCAAGAGTGCCTCTAATCCTTGGCTAACAAATTAACATTGTAATGAGAATCCTCATATATGTCCTTAAATGAGAATTTCCCAGGATAAGATTTTTGGATAATGGGGTATATTTGCATGGCTTGATATAGTCCTTAATTCCACCTTCAGTGCATAAGTGTTCATATCACTATATTTTCCATCACCATGAGGCATTGTCTGGTATTTGACATTTTGCCATTCTGCTGGAGATAAACTGAACCCATTATTGCTTTAATTTGCATTTCCCTACTTACAAGGGAATTTGAGCACCTTTTCATACACTTGTTTATATATTGTTTCCTTTTTTTTTTTTTCCTGTAGGAGCTCCTATTTTTCTTCTTGTTGTTTGCCAAGATTTTCTTGTACTTTATGGTTTTGTTGTATGTGTTGATATATCTGTTAAGCTAGTTTCCATTTCTACTGTCAGGTGACCTCAAGATCATTATTCTTCCATATACGTTTTAGAAAGAAAAATATTAAAGGTTTTATTTTATCCAGATGGAATTCTCAAGCATTAGCTTGAGAATAACTAAAGTCTTTACAATATGACAATATTATACCCCAAAGCGTAGATATTCAAATATTATTTTATGTATTTCAATTGAGTGACTACTCCATTCAATTGTTTATGCCACCTATCTATCTTCACAGAATTTTTCAGCTTCCATGAAATAATCACACTTTTGCTATGTGATTCTAATTTTACAAAAATGCAATTAAAGTATGGATTAGCTAAGTAACTTTCATCAAGGACAGTGCTAGTAAATAATACATTCAGAATTTAAACCAAGACAGTTTTCCTCCAGAATCTATACCCTTACCTCTTGTCTTGTGCTAACCTTCATCTTATATGCAGAATATTAAATGTGTTAAGATCTTAGAAAAACACTATTTTCTGAAGTTCAGATTATTTTTCTATTAAAGTATAATTAACATACATATTGAAGTATAATTAAAATAACATTATATTATTTTCAAGTGTACAATATAATGAGTTAAAAATTCTGTACATTACTCAGTGCTCATCAGGATAAGTGAACTCAATCCCTTTATCTATTTCACCCTTCCTCCCACCACCTCCCCTCTGGGAACTACCAGTTTGTTCTCTGTATTTAAGAGTCTGGGTTTTTTGTTTGTTTCTTTTTTTTCTTTGTTTATTTGTTTTGTTTCTTAAATTCCACATATGAATGAAACTATATGGTAGTGGTCTTTCTCTGCCTCACTTAGCATTATGCCCTCTAGGTGTATCCATGTTGTTGCAAATGGCAAGATTTCATTCTTTTTTCATGACTAATATTCCACTGTGTATTTATACTACATCTTTTCTTTCTTACTCATCTATGGATGGACACTTAGGCTGCTTCCATATCTTGGCTATTGTAAATAATACTGCAGTAAACATAGAGGTGCATGTATCATTTTAAATTAGTGTTTTCATTTTTTCTTTCTTTCTTTCTCTTCCTTCTTTCCTTCCTTCCTTCTTTCATTTTCTTTCTTTCTTTCTTTTCTTCATTTCATTTTTTTAGGTTTTCATTTCCCTGTAGTGAAATTATTGGATTTTATGGTCATTTTATTTTTAATTTTTTGAGGAACCTCCATACTGTTTTCCACAGTGGCTATACCGATTTGCATTCCCACCAACAGTGCACAAGGGTTTCTTTTTCTCCTTGTCAACATTTGTTATTTCTTGTATTTTTGATTCTAGCTGTTCTGAGTGGTGTGAGATAATATCTCGCTGTTGTTTAGATTTGCATTTCCCTGATGATCAGTGATGCTGAGTATTTTTTCATGGGCCTGTTGCCTGGGTATAGGTCTTTTTGGAAAAATGTTTATTCTTGTCCTCTGACCATTTTTCAGTTGGATTATTATTATTGTTTTTTTTGGTGTTGAGTTGTATAATTTCTTTATATATTTCAGATATTAACCTGTTTTCAGATATATCATTTGCAAATATATTCTCTTATTCAGTTGGTTGCCTTTTTGTTTGGTGCATGGTTTCCTTCACCATGTAAAAGCTTTTTATTTTGTCCCAGTGGTTTAATTTTGCTTTTGTTTCTCTTGCCTGTGGAGACATATCTAGAAAAAAGTATTTCTACAGCTGATGTCAAAGAAATTACTGCTTATGTTTTCCTATAGAAGTTTCATAGCTTCCGATCTCATGTTTAGGTCTTTGAGATTCAGATTCTTTTTTTAAATTTTTTAAAAGATTTTATTTATTAATTTGAGAGAGAGAGAGAGAGAATGAGAGGTGGGAGGGTCAGAGGGAGAAGCAGACTCCCTGCTGAGCAGGGAGCCCGATGCGGGACTCGATCCCAGGACTCCAGGATCATGACCTGAGCCGAAGGCAGTTGCTTAACTAACTGAACCACCCAGGCGCCCGAGATTCAGGTTATTTTAACCTGCCTACTTGATGAGAAAATGTAATGAGTTAGATTCTTTATATTTGGAAAAGAACTTATTAGACTAGCTGTAACCATCTTAGTCATTGTGATAAACTACTGTGTTATCTGGAATATTTGGTGTTTAAGGTTCTAGAAAGGACAAAGGTTTGGGAAGGGGTCAGGTCAAGTAGATCAGAAAATAAAACATTTTAGTTAGAACAGATGAACATCATAGCTTCTCATACTTTCTCAAGTCAGAGTTGATTCCCGTCTCCTGTAACATTTAGCTTTTTCATTAATGTCACCTTATATTCAAGTTGCTTAATCTATGGACTAATTTTGCACACTATAAAACACTGACCAGATAATTTATGTTAGCTTAATTGCTTAGTTACTAAGATTTTTTACTAAGTAACTAACCACTTAGTTATTGTGATAGGCTTTCATCATATATAGGATCAACAATTTTAGAAAAAGCACTTTAAGTAGTTTTTAAATGACAAAATATAGTGTATTAGAATTTATTATGATACTTGATTTCTATAGATGATAGTACTTTTTTAGATTTTATTTATTTAGCAGAGAGAGAGAGCACAAGCAGGGAATGCAGCAGGCAGAGGGAAAAGGAGAAACAGGCTCTCCACGGAGCAGAGAGGCTGACATGGGGCTTGATCCCAGGACCCTTGTATCATGACCTGAGCCAAAGGCAGTTGCTTAACCAACTGAGCCACCCAGGCGCCCCATACAGACAATAGTATTTTAATAATATTTTCAAATTATGTGGATTTCTTACAACCTAAATTGCAGGTCAGCTTTCTCACTCATTAGTACTATATTAGATTTACCTAACTTACAACTTGACATTTTCAAGTATGAGATCACGCGTTTGAAAATTTTTCATAGTTTAAATGTTCAGAACCAATGTGGCCCTAGAAAGTATGGAAAGATTTCTTAATGAAGATTACTTTCAATATTTCTTTATATCCAAATATAGACGTTGGAATCAAAATGCAATGCATACAGTTGTAGGTTTGGATTTTCTTCAAAAGAAATCTGCAACAAGCCTAGGATGTTTAACCTACTTGGATAATTATCAGTGAAATGGGTCCTTGGAAGAAGCCACTTGAACTCAAAGAAATGGTAGTAACTGGTCTTAACAAATATCTAATCTCCTTGCTTGTAAAAACTGTGTAATCAATTTTTTTCCTGATATAGTGCTTCAGTGTGTTTTGTTTGTTTGTTTGACACAGAATGCTATGTGTATACAATCTGTGGTCATGATTTGATTGTATCAAAAATGTTAAAAATTGCCTTCAGCACTGAATCAGAGAAGGTACACAGTTGATCACCAGTTTGTGCCTTTAAATAATCAGTGTGTGAAGTGCATTTTGTTCTAACTTCTGTTTGCACAGAAATGTCTCACTTTGCCTCACAACACAGCTGATGCTCTGTTGGCAGTGGTCCTGAAACATTTCTTTTGAGAGTTGACTGACAGCTCAAAATAATGCCTAATACAGTAAAAAATATCTCTTCCTCTAGGAGGGGTTTCAATGCTAAATAAAAACTTCTTAGAGTCATTTCCTTTATATATGACATGCACATATGTCAAGGGTTGATTCATATTCTGCACATCAGGGGATTTATTAATGTATAAAGTGAAATACCTACCACGATGGCCAAATGATGGCAATTGCTCTTCATACTTTGTCATTTATATTATAAAATGTCTAATAGTATCATTTGAGGAAGAAATGTTAGCAAACATACATTGTTCTTTCTCTCGAAGCACACATTTTGGCATTAATGTTATGTTTGACATTATAGATGTCTTGCTAATGACATTCCATGTACTTATATTTTCTATATAAGGGCATCACTTGAAGACTGCCTCTTTGGTTTTGTTTAATTTTCTGTGTTTAGCCTATTTTGGTTTGTACTGAAAGACCCTAATGCATTCAGGGGGAATATTATATATATCTTAATCCAATTAAATTTGCCACTATGTTTGTGTAAAAATGAATATTAAATTTTGATGGCCTCATTACATTAATTTGACAGAATCTGATAACAGAAACCACAGAGGAAATTAGGGACCAAGGCATTTCTGAACCAGTAAAATCCCAGTCAAATGTTTTCCCATATCTCTGTGTGAAAGAGTCACACTTGCTGATTTATTTGTCCCTGTATGGATCAAAAACTTCAGTACATCATTTTTAAAATAATGTTATTGTGCAGTATCACTACACAATGTGTCATGTCATCTCTGGGTTATCAATCTATTTTAAGTGGAATGAGGATATAATATTCCAGGACTAAAGTAAAATTTAAGCTTAATAGACACAAAAATTAGTACATAATTGATGTGTAAAGGTAGAATCAATTTACTCTGTTAACTAAATTTATTCAGGACAAAGTACTAAACTTTCCTTTGTGTTATGTTTAAAAGCATAACGATAGTTTTTACTATTTTATGTATATACATATATATAAAAATACAAATTAATATATGGCTTTCAGTATTATATATGAAGCATAAATTGTGTAATATGTAAGTATATAGTGGCTTTTGCTAATGTATGTAAATAATAAATATAATAATATGTTATTTAACATATAAGTAATATAATAATAAATATAATATATTACATATACATAGTTTAAGGGGATGCACTTAATGAAGTAACAAGAGAATCTAATTTAGGAAGGTATAAGGAAAATTGCAAAGCCAAATATGTTAAGAGTAGATGAGAATTAATGTTGCTTAGAGCTTACAGTATTGATGCATTTGTCCTTCTTATGTCGTTTTTCCTGACTGGATATTTGCAATTATAGATTAAAATCATAAAATATTAAAAACAAATACATAAATAAATTAACCTGCATTTAAAAAATTGATAGCTGAAGCTAAATAAAATCACCCCCCAAAATATCTCAGCTCAAAGCGTAAAATAATAAAATCCAACAGGTCGTAAAAAGGACAAATAAAAACAGACTTATTTGTATGTTGCTGTAAACCATTGGTAGAAAGATGGCCTAGTGCCAACTTCTAGCCTGTATTTCATTCGCGGGGCCTCTAAGAACAGATCTACTTATGTAGTATCTCCAGACAGAAAGAGCAGAGAACCTCCTGAAATAATTGGCTGCAAACAACAGAAAGCCTCTGTGTTATTTTTTTAAATAATTTTATTGTTATGTTAATCACCATACATTACATCATTAGTTTGCCTCTGTGTTATTTTAAGCAAAAGATGTAGTTGAAAAATACTGAATCCTCTTAGACTCATTAGGATGATGGGAGATTGGATTTGGGGAAGTGGCAGTTCCCTCAGGAACCCTGGAAGATTAGGCAGCAGAAACTCCAGCAAAGGTCACAGGGATAAACAAACTGGTCTGCACATTGCCCCTGTCCTGATGACAAAGGAAATCCCTGGCCCCCTGTCTTGTTGCCATCACAGAAGTTCCGAAGTACTGAAGGCATTACTGACTAAGCTTCCATCGTTTCCCCAACCACTGGCTGTGCCCTTTGACTGTATTAACAAGAAGTGTACACTAAATCCCATGAGGAAGCCACATTTGGGGAGAATTTTCCTCAAGTGAGATGGAAGAGAAATAACGAAGTGGGAAGACTCGTTAGGTGATAGAGGAAAAATAGTTCATATTTTCAGATCATGTTCATTTATACAGGACTGTTCTCTACAGGGCTTCATGGAGCTAGAACTCTAAACTTCCCACCCCATGGCAACCGCAAACAGGCAAAGACACAGCTTAGCACACACCCCAGTTTTGGGGTAAGCATTTAGCGTGTGGGGTTCATGAGATGGACATTGCAATGGTAATCAATTCTAGAGTATCTTATTAATTAAATTAAACATTGTAGATTGTTGTCAACCCAAAATGAAAAGAACTTTTAGAATTCCAAAAAATAGGGAATTTTATTCAAGGCCAAGGGAGGACAGCTGCCTGGGATACACAATCTTCACAAAGAAGAGAGCGCTCCCAGAGAAAGCATGTTTAATACAGGGTTATATATGTGTTTTTGTACGTCAAGAGTTACAAATGATCATGACATAAAACATTCCAGAAAATTACAAACTTTCATCTTATGATTTTAGTATGTGCAAGGTTGTAGGCTTCAGAGGTATGGGAACTTAGGGAGATTTTTATATATCTTTATAAAGATATATAAAAGATAATAAATCTTTAAGATTTATCTTAAGTTTGAAATGTTTCTTTTAGGTTATTTGCTAACGAAGCGGATGTATGATGTATGCTCGGGGCAAGAATAGAGCCCGTGCTTTGAAGTTTGGTTAAGTCATTCTGACCTCGGTAAAAGTTAAAGTGTAGCTTCCCTGGGAGCCCATAAGCAGGGTCCACAAACATTAAGAGCGAAAATTTCCTTTATCATTGTTCATATTAATAATATTTCAGAGGCCTGATACAAAATGAAATCAAGAGATATAATAATGCCATATTTCTCTTAAGTTTTGCTGCCACATGTTAAAGGTTCTCTGTGTTTTATTCATTCTTTTTACCACCTGTTGGATTTCATTACTTTATACTTTTTAGAAATGTAGAAGAGAGAATGAAAACTTAGGCAAATTCTGTCTCTCATTAACTGATGTTTAAGGTAGTTTGCTTTAAAGGCCAGATGGTTATATAATGACTACATTTTATTTCTTTATTTCTAACTTTTTAAAATTTTAAACATCTTTCTTCTTATTATCATCTAGAAATCTGCTTGTTTATGGTCCTGGAATCAAGACCATTTTAAACCATTGGAAACATTTTAGTTTTACTTACAACATCACATACTATTCTGATATAAATGTACAGTCACCATTGTTCAAGATACGTTAAAAATATATTCCTGGAGCAAAGTACAAAGATCAAAATAGCAAGCAAATTTATTTGTCTCCCTCAGTGAGTTTCTTCCATTCAGCCTTCCTCATGTGAGTGAATGGAGCTATTTTATTGCAAGGAAGACTCACTGTTCAAGTGGATATTCATGCTGACAGTTTGTACAGGCTTTCTCTCTATCTCTCTCTCTTTCTCTTTTTAAGATTTATTTATTTATTTTAGAGAGAGAGAGAGACAGAGCACGAGGGGGAGAAATAGAGGAAGAGGAAGAGAGAGAATCTCAAGCAGACTCCATACTGAGTGTGGAGCCCAAAACAGGGCTAGATCTCATGACCCTGAGATCAAACTGAGCGGAAACCAAGAATCGGCCGCTCAACCAGCTGAACCACCCAGGCAACCCTGTACAGGCTCTCTTTCTGATGATGGTTCTGAACCTGGGATTTTATTCTGACTCAACAACATAGAGTTTATGTCAATGGTCAGCATAGTTTTTATGAATTTTACAGCAACAATTTATACATAATAATTGTATGAAGGCAGGTATGATTATCAACTTTGTTTTTAATATCTTATTTCTTATTTAAAAATAATTTCAATACAGAGATGAGTTGCAAAAGTGAAAATAATACAAGGGACACTTGTATACCATTTATCCAAATGTGGCTATTGCTGAAAATTTATCCTTTATTTTATCAATTCCCCCCCCCACTCTCTCTCATTCTCTCTCACTCTCTCTATGCACACCTATTTTTTCCTGAACTGTTACATGTACCGTAGCCCTTTGCACATCAATACTCCAATGTGTGTTTTTTTCTTATATAACCACAGTGTAATTATCAACTTCAATAAATTTAAAACGAATAGGGTATTTTTATCTAATCCATTGTTCATTTGCCCACTTGTCAAGTAATGTCCTTTATAGTATTATTTTCCCCATACAGTATTGAATCCAGCCAGATCTGCACTTAACTAATTTCTTTAGCATTCTTTTATCTGTAACATTTCCATAGCCTTTCATTGTTATTTATATCATTGACCTTTCTGAACAATACAGCGTTCTCTTTTTGCAATTGGAAATTCCTCATTTTGTGTTTTTTAGTTGTTTCTTCATTATTAAATTCAGATAATGCTTTCCTGGCCAGTATACTGCATAGATGATGTTTCCTTTTCAGGGTACTCCATTTCAGACATGTAATGTCCAACTGTCCTTCATTGGCGATATTAATGTTGATCACCCACCCAGTCAAGGTGATTCCTGATTACTGTATAAGTAGTGTGTGTGTTTAATTTTTTTTCACTTAGCGTAAGTAGTCTATGGAGAAGCACTTTAAGACCGTGAAATTTTTCTTCTCAATGAAATCTCCCCAAAATTTAGCACCAATTGATTATTCTTTTCTGATTCAGTGTTTACTTACAAAATGACAAATCTGTAGTACTCCTTCCACATTTGTCTTTGGTCCTCAACATTCTATCATAGCCAAAACCAAGAGACCTTCTTTTCCCCCTAATTAGTTAATTATTGGAATGAAACCATGGATTCTTACTTGTCCCCAGTTAAATAATTCCTGTTATTAAATACGTGGGTGCTTAAATTGTCCATGATTTGGCCCCTCCACCCTGGTTCCTATGTGACATATCCCCATAATAGTTGTTTTTGTTTTTGTTTTGTTTTGTTTGGCATTTCTTACTTTCTGTAGTAGCTATATACTTTGAGCTCATCTCGTATGGAACTTGTCCAAGCTTGATATCTGACAATTTCTGATTTTGTTTCAGTGGAGAAGGGTTTAGAGATCAGTGCCTGGTAGCTAAGTATGCCCATTTATTCTGAGGTACCTTTTGTTTGTTTGTTTTTGTTTTGGCCTTTCTATTGGACAAAGCTAGGAAAGATACAATATACATGCACATATAAACAAATATTCATACACATCCATGTCCATGTGCAGCTATACACACATAATCACATACATATTTTAGGAATCATGAGTTCACAGAAAAATTTCAAATTTAATCCATCCCCTGGGGTTTTTTCTTAACCTGTCCCATTCCATACTAGTAAATCCCACCATCTACGGTGAGAAAACTGGCTCTTGATGTCAACGTAATTACTCATTTGGTTACTCTTATAATTTTTATTGTTTTAATTTAATGTTCTGATTATGTAATATGTTAATATACTTCCCAAAGAAAAAATATCTATATCCAGAATAGTATCACTCCCTCCTGTATGCTTTTTATTTTACTACTCTCCATTCCTTGTATATAATCAATTCCAATATTTTTTGGTTATCCTTTCTATATGTTCTTTTTGTAAATATAAGCAAATATAAGTATATTTTCTCACTTTCCCTTCTTTCTTACTTAAAGATTAGTATACTATATATGATCTTTCACATGTTTCTTTCTTCACTTAATTTCATCCTCTTCAGAGACGTTGTTATTGTTAGCCTTTGATTTTTTGCCAGTTTAATGAGTTAGAAATTGTTTTCCACTTCCAATTTTGGATATTAATTTTAATTTGCCTTTCTCTTAAGAGTTCATACCTATAAAGGCCTTTTATATCTCTTTTGTAAATTTTTCATGTCTTTAGCCCGTTTTTCTATAGAATTTTTCTTGTTTTGGTCAACTTCTAAAAATTCTTTTCTTTATAAGTTTGAAATATTTAGGGCATTATCTATAATATTTGTGAACAGTATTTTCTTGTAATTTGTCCTTTTTTTGGTCTTTGCTTATGGTATTTTTTCTCAAGCAAATTTTTTAAAAATTTTAGTCAGATTTACAAATCTTTCCCTTTATTTCTTCTTCTGAAAACTTTTCCCTATACTCAGGCCATAGAAAAAGTCAACACACAATATCTTGTTTTGAGGTTAAATTATTTGCCTAAGCCCGGAGATGTAGTAGTGCCTGAGCTAAAACTTCACATCTGAGTGACTATGAAAAAATGTTAAAATCTCTAAGTTTGATTATAGATTTGTCTATTTCTTTCTCCACTCCTCATTTTTTTCTTCATGTATTTTTGTTTTTTTAAGATTTATTTATTTATTTGAGAGAGAGCGAGAGCATGCTCACACACATGGGGAAGGGGGCAGAGGGAAAGGGAACCTCAAGCCACCTCCCTGTTCAGCATGGAGCCCCAGTGTGGGAGTGGCAGGGGGTGGGGATGGGGGGCTTGATCTCATGATCCTGAGATCATGACCTGAGCCCAAATCAAGAGTTGGATGCTTAACCAACTGAGCCACCCAGGTACCCCATTACATGTATTTTTAAACTCTCATCATGTGCGCACAATTTAATATTGTTGTCTTTTTAATGAATTTTTCTTTTTTATCTTTATGAATTATCCCTCCTTCTCTCTGCTAATAATATTTATAAAAGTATATTTTTAACTGATATAAATGCAACCACACTGTTTATGTTTAATGTTTACAGTGCATAATACTTTTCATTCTTTGGCTTTCAAGTCGTGTGTTTTTACTATTTAAAATGTGTTTCTTACAACAAACCTATCTTTAGAATTTGCTTTTTATCTATTGTGAGAAACTCTTCCTTATAATCTATGTACTTAGTATGTTTACATTTAATGTAATTATTGATATTTGTAATTCATTAGAATATTTTCTTTCCTTTTTTCTCTTCTGTTTTCATTTGTTCCTTCTTTCTGGCCTAATTTTGGGTAAAATGAGTATTACTATTAGTCCATTTTGTGTTCTCTACTGATTTTTTAGCTATCTTTGTGATCTTTTGTGGTTGCTATAGAGTTTAAAATATACATTTTTATTTTATTTTTTTTTAATTTTATTTATTTATTCATGAGAGACAGAGAGAGGGGGAGAGAGAGAGAGAAAGAGAGGCAGAGGGAGAAGCAGGCTCCCAAGGAGCAGGGAGCCCAATGCGGGACTCGATCCCAGGACTCTGGGATCATGACCTGAGCCGAAGGCAGATGCTTAACCATCTGAGCCACCCAGGCACCCTAAAATATACATTTTTAAATTGATCATACCTTACCCTTAAATAATATTAGTTTGTGAAAAAACTTTAAAAATTTCAATAGCATAATGATCTCTTCCCTAAAACTCCTTGCAGTTATTCTGTCATATATTTTTTTTCTAAATATTCTATAAAACCCATAGTGTATTATAATTCTTGCTTTAAAATATCAGTAAAGTTTTAAGTTGATGTGCATTTTCACGTGCATACTGTTTTATTTCCTCAAGTATTTACCCTCTGTGATGCTCCTTATTCTTTGCTACATATCTGGAGTCCCATCTTATACTAAATCCTTTCAGACAGAAGAATTTCTTCCAGCGTTTCTTGTAGAGCAAAGCTGTTGGAATTGAATCCTATCAACTTCCATCAATTTGATGATGCCTCTTTTAGTTTTCATCTTTTAAGGATATTTTCCCTGCATACAAAATACTAGATTGATTGCTTTATTTTTTCTATTAGTACTTTAAAAGCATGTTCACATTGTCATTTCAACTCCATTTTAAAAAGACAGCTTTCATGCTTTCTTTTATTCTTCTGTATATATAGTGTCATTTTCTCCTCTTATATATAGTACATAGCATAAACCAATTTTTTTAAAACTAAGAGACAACTTAAAACTTTGATTTTTTCTTCCAAAGATGTGATCATTCCTGAAAATTTGACAGCACTGATATGTGTTCTTTCAAATTTATATATATATATTTTTCTTTCTGCCAGTATCTTTCTGTTTCAAAATCTTAAGAGAAACTTAAAAGTTTTGAAAGCTTTAAAATAAATCCACATTCTGAAGAAGATATGACAACTTCTATATTCAATGTAAACAACATAATATAAACTATGTTTATGCTTAGTTTTCAAAGGCTACTCTGAAAATTTATGAACATTAGCTACTGACACGATTTTTGTTTTGTTTTGTTTTTTGCCGTAAAACAATATCTCTTAAAGTTATTTCTACTCACCACTTAGTTCAGAATCACCTCGGGTTCTTGTTAAAAAGGCAGCTTTCTGGAAGTCACCTCAGGCTATGTGAATAAGAGAGGGTAAATGACTGATGGGCACCAGAACATGCATTTTTATAAACTTTTCTCTTCACTTGTAGACAGAATAATATTGAGGAACCATTTTCCTAGACAGAAATACAAAGGGATATTTGTAGAGTAGTGTAGCCCAGCATAGATAAAATAATAAACTAATATTGTGACTTGCCCTAATGTATTACACTATTTTATAAAGATTAATTTCAAGGACATAGATATTTTAAAAACAGAACTTTAACTTTGTTCTTGTGATTGTGGCTACTCTTTATCTTGCTATAGGTCACTCTATATGTTACCATTTTCCTGGATAGCTCAGGCCTGTTGTTACATATTTTCTAATAATGTATAATTTTAGTAAAATCTGTATTATATTTCAATTCATGTCTGAAAAACAAAGTGCTTCACAGTTAATTGTGTAGGAACAAAACACAATAGTTATTACTTACAACATATGAATGGTAGTCAATTAACCTTGATGTGAACATCATCACTATCAGTTATTAGACACATTATATTCAGTAATCTTCTTTACCATTTTCAGTTCGTTTTGTCGGGATTTAGTATAGATTAAATGGTTTGTATAAAATTTCTGGCACAAAGTGATACCGTAAAAAAGTACACTTTTATCAGTGTACTTTTCATCAAAACATGGGACTTAATATCTACTTTATGCACAGAAGTTTTGTTCAAAGCAAGTCATATATAGGAGCTCAGACTCTCACAGAGCAAAAAGCCTGGCAGATCTGCAATTTAGAGCTGCGCCAGAGGCATTTCTCCTAACACCCAGAACTTAGCTTAACCACTACGTTTAATCACTGAACAGTTATAATGACTCTAACCCTGGCAAAATCACAGAATTCCTAATTTTCTAAATATTGCAGCTGAACTCAAATCTCTCAACCTTAACTAATTCCACACTTCCTTTTTCCTGCTTATTACCTCAAGTATCTTTTATCTTATATTCTGGCCTAAAGTATAAATTGGAACTGTCAAAGTGCCAGAAGGATTAGATTGCCACAGCAAAAAAAGATCAAGGTAAGACTGCTTAGCAGATCTAATGAGTAGGAGACAACCCAAATATATCAAAAGAGCAAACCACAGCAGTGCCAAAACAAAGAGCAAAGGCATGCAGTTCTTGCGGAGGCTCTTTCCTTAGCTTTGATATTGCTCACTGGATTCTTGGCGTCTAATACATCTGGCATATGTTCTTGCGTGTGTAGACCCGGGTCACTGCTTTGCAATCAACTGACAATGCTTGTTGTAAAGACAGACTTCATGGCATCATCATAGATTTATGAAATCTATACTCATAGTTTACAGCTTGGAATTTGCTTATTTATCTTGTGAATATTGTGCAGCTCAAAATTTGGAGAGTCACTTATTTGCCACATGGAAATGTCTGGCTACACTGTAAGTTTTTAGCATCTTTGGATAGAGCAGTCTTTTATTTTGAGGTTCCTGATAATGATAGTGGGAATGGTAGTGTCTTTGCTTTCTCTCATTTGTAGGCAGATAGGGAATTCCAAGAGAATTAATGGTTAACGTTATCCACAAAGATTTGAGAAAATGTCCTTTCTTGATAGAATACAGGTGCTCATTTCATCAGAGCTTCCCTTCCCAGATTGGTTTCTACAAACAGATATCAACTTAAATATCCTTAGTAGAGCACTGTAAAACTCTAGATTTATGAAAAATCTACACTTAAAAGGATTAAAGTGTTTGTATATTTTAGCCTCAGTAACAAAAGGATTAGAATTCAGAATCTCTTCGACAAATTAGTTAATGACCATACCTCCCGAGAGACTTTTCTTTTGTTGCATAGTAAAGGCCATTAAAGTTACCTATTTCTTTTAGGAAGGCTACTTATTCTTCCAAACATTTCTCTTTCATTATCGCCAGTAATGCAACCAGAGAAAAGAAATATCTTGCACTATGTGTAAATTAGTCATTTGCCTTTCTTCATAGTTTCACCACCTATGTATGTATCTGTAAACAATATATTTTTTCCTTTTTAAAAACATTTTGTAAATGGAACAATGTATTTTTCAATATATATTTTTTATTGTCTTGGCATTTTTTAAAATGAAGACATGTTTGTTCATCATATGAATTAAACAATGTACATTTACATGTTCTAATCTTGACAGATATTTGAGTTGTTTGCTCTTCTGAAGGGTTTATAGGAAACTTTTTAGTGTATGTTGGCAGGTGATTTTTCTGGAGTGCTTAAAAGGAGTGAAATTGATGGGTCATAGGATGCACATATTTTCAACTTTAGTGTAAATGCCAAACTGTTTCCTAAAGTGTTTTTACCAATTTATACTCTTACCAGAAATGGGTGAGTTGCTCATCGTGCTCCACAACCTCACCAACCTTTGGCATTTTCTGATCTTTATTTATTTTTTTTACCAGTCTACTGGGTTTTAATGGCATGTGATGAATATATGCAATTAATAAGCATAATCTGTTCATGTGGTTATTGATTCTTTATTCTTCCTTTTGAAAATGGCTGCTCAAGTTTTTAGTCATTTTTCCAATGGACTATGGATGCTAATCTTCTGTAGTATTTCAATTTATCATTCACTGTCTATGGTGTTTTTAATAAACACATATTACTTATTATAATGTAATAATTATCATTCTTTTTCTTTATGATTTGCCTATATCTTTTCCTATATGTTCTTTAGGAAATCCTTTTCCCGTCACAAAATTATACATTTATTTCTCTATATTATTTTCTGTAATTTTTATAGTTTTTTCTCTCATATTTTAGGTTTGAATCTACCTGAAATTGATTTTTAATATGAGTATATGGTAGTTATCTAATTTCTTTCATGTTCCCTTAAATAACAAATTGTTGCAGACTTATTTTTGCTTTTTCAGTATTTCCCCCACTGACATGCAATTCTAACAATTAATTATCAGACTATAAGATTTCATCCATTCATGGATCTATTTTTGGTCTCTTCATTTTTCTCCGTTAACCTGTTTGTCTATATTGGTGCCAAAACCATAGCATCTTAATTACTGCACATATAATTTCTGGCTTGTGTGAGACAAGACATGGTGAGATGTGTTCACCTTTATTCATGATTGTTCATTTTTTTTAAAGATGTATCTTGGTTTCCCTTCATTGAGTGCTCTGTGGATTCTTTCTCATATGGCAGATCATGGAAGGGTTAATACCATACATCAAAAATGTTTTCATCTTGTGGCTCACATTGACATCAATAGAATTAGTAAAGTAAACTTGGGTTAAAAAATGAGATTGCGGAGAAAGGGGAACCCTCCTACACTGTTGATGGGAATGCAAGCTGGTGCAACCCCTCTGGAAAACAGTATGGAGTTTCCTCAAACCATTGAAAATAGAGCTACCATACGATCCAGCAATTGCACTACTGGGTATTTACCACAAAGATACAAATGTAGGCATCCGAAGGGGTATGTGCACCCCAATGTTTATAGCAGCAATGTCCACAATAGCCAAACTGTGGAAAGAGCCAAGATGTCCATCGACAGATGAATGGATAAAGAAGAGGTGGTATATATACACAATGGAATATTATGCAGCCTTCAAAAGGAATGAGATCTTGCCATTTGCAACGACATGGATGGAACTGGAGGGTGTTATGCTGAGTGAAATAAGTCAATCAGAGAAAGACATGTGTCATATGACCTCACTGATATGAGGAATTCTTAATCTCAGGAAACAAACTGAGTGTTGCTGGAGTGGTGGGGGGTGGGAGGGATGGTGTGGCTGGGTGAGAGACATTGGGTAGGGTATGTGCTATGGTGAGCGCTGTGAATTGTGCAAGACTGTTGAATCACAGATCTGTACTTCTGAAACAAATAA
>NW_027397069.1:15672959-15705328 GCF_003265705.2 Callorhinus ursinus | reverse complement strand
TCTGCATGGAGCACTGGGTGTTATGCACAAACAATGAATCATGGAATACTACATCAAAAACTAATGATGTAATATATGGTGATTAACATAACAATAAAAAAAAAAGACATTGTGCCCATAAAATGTGAACAGTCTGGGTAGGAGTGGGGTATGTTCTGGCTGCCCCAAAACTTTCACCAATCCCCAATCTCATTGATCAATATTTTCACCTACTTATAACCTGGTCATGGCACAGATCTGTTATATGATACACCACTTAATTTGGGAAGCTATTTATTTATTTTTTTATTAGCTAGCATCCAGGCGTTTTAGACTGCAAGGTAGTTTCGGTCTGGTTGGAAATGGGTCTCTTTTCTAAATGGCATTCTACTTCTGTTATTTGGTTTTGATGAAGTCATTGGAGTCATGGATATTGTCATTTCTATTAATTTTGCTTGGTTTTTAGTAGAGTGTTGGGTACACCAAAGTGTTTAATAACAAACTTGTGTAAATCTTGATTTTTGGACCATATGTCTTTCTAAATGCAGACACATATACAAAACATACAGCAAGAGCCCAAACCTTTCTTTCTGTTCCTTCCTGTTTCTTTTTAGCACAATTTATGTTCTAAAATTTTTCAAGTGCTATGGGCACTAGATCATGGTTAAAAGAATTATATTTTGAATGTTGCTTTGAGTCTGTGGGATGTAACATTCTCTGTAATGATTTTATTATTGCTAAAGGCAAGAAATACTTTATTTCCAACATCAAAAGTAAATAAGATGTTCCTCATCTGAGGAGTCCGGGAATATATAATGGGACCAAGATTACCTCAGGAGATAGAAGTTACCGTTTGTAAACTCTGAAGAGTTTAAAGTTGTTATTCTTTCTACAGACAGTGCATAACTTCCTCTGAAACAATATTCTAACTTTTTAATCCCTTCAACTTCACAGCTGTACTTGGACTGTTAGAACTAAAAGTAAATAGTCCAGGATGAACAATAGCTGCAAGTCTATATTCTTGGAGGAAGACCCAAGTTTCAGTACTAAAGGGATTAAAAACTAAAATTTAACAAAAAACTACAGGAGGTAATAAGTATATTATCTCATAAATAGATGGAACACATTTTTTAAAGCAAGTTTCATTATTTTGCTAGGGTTTTTAAGTATATTCTACCAACTGTAGTGAAGGGCAACATGAGAAGACTCAAAAGCCAGGGACTGTTTTCTTAATTTCTAGCTCTTTCATTGTTGTTCTTTTTAATGTTTACTTAAATAATTTGCATTATGTTTCACCTTCTGAAGATACTTTTTTTTCACTTGTAATCACTGAAATTGTAAAAGCTTATGCTTTTATATATATAAAAGGAAAATATCTTTTACAGAACTCTTTATGGAAAGCTAGGGTCATAATTAGTGTTTCTTTAAGAATTGAATGAGATTGTTCTTTCAACTATGCACTAGTAGGTTTTTTTCTTTTTTTTTTTTTTTTTTTTTGGGGAGAAAGGAGAGGCAGAAGATGGGGGGTAGGGAAGGGGTGGGGGGAGGGAAGTAGCAGAAGAGAGGGAGAAGCAGAATCCCTGCTCTGCTCAGCAGGGAGCCTGATGCAGAGCTTGAGGCAGGCTCGTTGCCAGCTGGATCCCAGGACCCAGAGATCATAACTTGAGCCGAAGGCGGACGCTTAACCCACTGAGCTACATACTTGTGTTGTATTCATTGCTGACAAAAAAGAAAAGGTGGGTGTTAGAAAAGTAGTCAAGAGAAATGCAAGGACCTCCATATGAGCTCCGATTTTGAACTCTTGCACTTAATTCTCTTATTTTCTCAATCCTGTCTAAGTAACAAAAGAGAAAAATCAGGTGGTAACTTAGTATTAGAACTGAAAACAAATTTAGGCATCATCAAATGCCACAAACTATAAGAAATTTAATGCAGAAGTTACTGATGGGAGGTACTGACTCATTTATTGATTATCTGATAAATAATTTATACCATATGTATTTATTCAGTCATTCCACCAACTCGCACTGAGTACTTACTAATTTCAGGCACTTTTTAAGATACTGTGTTATAAGTAAATACCTGTCCTCCAGAGATAGATAGTTGTAAATATAGGTAAATAGGTAGATGGACTGACAAATAAATATTAAAAAAGGCTAGAGAAAATGGATAATTAAGTAACTATATGGGGAGCCAACCTAAATATAGTATACAAGAAAGAATTTTTAAGAATATATCAACGACTGGGGCGTGTTGGTGGCACAGTCAATTAAGCATCTGCCTTGGGCTCAGGTCATGATCCCAGGGTCCTGGGATTGAGTTCCACATTGGGGCTCCCTGCTTAGGGGGGAGCCTGCTTCTCCCTCTCCCTCTGTCCCTCCTCCGGCTTGTGCAATATCCTCTCTCCAAATTCCATCCTCTCTCAAATAAATAAATAAATAAAATCTTAAAAAAAGAATATACTAATGAAGCTGAAATATACTTTACTAAAAGTAACCAGGCAGTGTAAGAAATTAAACAGAAAAGTGTACATACTACATGATTTTATTTATAGAATGTTGAAAACCAGAGAAATGATCTTCTGTGATGGAAATGAGAAGAATGATTATTTTTGTGGCAAAATGCCTTAAAGGGGACATGAAAAGGCATCTGAGGTCTAAATAATACTGTAAGTGAAGTTACGAACGTGTGTGAACTCTATGAAAATCCACCGAGTAGCACTTAAGGCTGTGTATGTTTTTCTGCTTTACACTCATACAAAATTCACACGTAAAAAAGCCATCTGACATTTGAGGACTTGGGGAAAGTTTGGTTCAGGTATAACAACAGCTTGCAGAAAGAAAAGTCCAGGAAAGAGAGCAGCTCTACATCTTCTTGAAGATCGAGGGCCAGATTGGAGCCCTGGAGCATAATGACCAAAGAGTGAAACATCTATTAAATATGGTCAGGAAGGATTCTGAAGCAAAATATTGTGGAAATTTAAAGACCATAAGACAGAACTGAAATTTAATTTTAAATGTGAAAGAACACTCAAGACTTCTGAGCATCAGAATGAGGCATAACCAAGCAGTAGAAAGAGAACTTCATCTGGAGAAGGAAGTAACTGATCCTATTAGCCAGTGAGGAAGGTGGATCAGGAGTTTAAAAAGTTTAGGAGGGGGGCGCCTGGGTGGCTCAGTCCTTAAGCATCTGCCTTCTGCTCAGGTCATGATCTCAGGGTCCTAGAATCGAGCCCCACATCGGGCTCCCTGCTCTGTGGGAAGCCTGCTTCTCCCTCTCCCACTCCCCCTGCTTGTGTTCCTTCTCTTGCTGTCTCTCTCTGTCAAATAAATAAATAAAATCTTAAAAAAAAAAATTAGGAGGTAACCGTGAATGCCAGCACGTTGGGGAAATAGCAATCCTGAAATAATATCAAAAGAAAAACAACGAAGTTTTCTTTTTAGCCATGGTAGATCCCTTATTACTTGAATTTCCCTTCCACTAAAATCAATTAGAAAACTGGATTACAAAATAAGAATACTGTGTAGGTATTAAAGGATATACATGGCATGGCTGTTTTCCTTGGCAGGACATAACAGCTGAGCCTCACCACTGCCATCCATGACTTTCTGCCTGTGGTCACTTTCTTGACTAAAGTTCAGAAAAGGAAAAAAAAAAAATCCCACACTGGTCTGAGTAAAAGAGAAAGAGAAAACAGAATTGGGGTTGGAGAAGACTGAGTATTTGCAGTTAGTGGGACAAGGTACTACAAAAGAGCCAAAGAAAGGATAATCAGGGAGCTGTGAGCTGAGAGATACTTAAATTCTGGCCAGCCAAAGTAAAAAAAAAAAATCTCACTGAACATCGGAGCATCTGGTAGTGATCCCAGAGCATCACACTTTCTCTGTGGGGCTGAATTAGTCAAAAAGGTTAATTTAGACCCACCCTCACAGAGATTAAGAGCAGGATTTAAGGGTGCCTGGGTGGCTCGGTCAGTTAAGCATCTGCTTTCGGCTCAGGTCATGATCCCAGGGTCCTGGGACTGAGTCCTGCATTGGGCTCCCTGCTTAGTGGGTTGTCTGCTTCTCCCTCTGCCCCTCTCCCCGATTGGTCTTCTCTCTCTCTCAAAAATAAATAACATCTTAAAAAAAACGCACAAACATAGCAGGCCTTAAAAAAGATTAAACTGATCTGCAAGTAAAGAACTGCTGAGGAGATATAAAAAATTTTATTTAAAGGAAGACAGCCAAGTCTGTAACTTAACAATTAATCCAATAATACCAAGAGGCAGAAAAATATGACCCCAAACTGGGAGATTAAATAGATCAACAGAAATCGTACCAAGAATCACAGAGATGATGCAATAAGTAGAAAAAGACTTCAGAGCGGTTATAAATATGCTCAAGTATTGAAAGGAAAAACTGACCCCGAAAAGTCAAGAAATGGATGCCATACAAAAGAATAGAACTTTTAGAGCTGAAAAATACAATAACAAAATAGAAAATTCACTGGGTGTGCTTAACAACAGGTCAGACATTGCAGAAGAAAACTCAGGGGACGTGAAAGCATAATCCTCTAGATTGAAGTAGAGAGACAAAAAGAAGCCTGAAAAACAGGACCACAACTTCAGGAAACAATGGGACAATATCAAATAGTTAATTATATTTGGACTGGAATACCAGAGAGAGGGGTCAGAAGAAAAAGACATGGCATACATGGATTCAAAGGTAAAAAAAAACCTACTGAGTTCTCAGAAAACAACAACAACAAGAAAATATTTGTCAGATTTTGATACAGACTTGTAACATAAGGTGGAAAATGATAGTTTCAAATCTATTTCCTAAAAAGGTTGACTAAGATTGGCGGTGTTTCTTTCGTATATTCTAAAAACTCATAGTGAATTAACCGGGGCTGAAAGTTTTCTTTTGGGGAAGTTTTTGAACGACGGATTCAAATTCCTGAATATATTATAGGGCTACTGAGTTTTTGTAGTTTTTTCCCAGGCAATTTTGGTAAGTAATGTTTACCAAATTTCTTGAATTTTTAAGCTTTGATGTCATGAGATTTTCTTATTATTCATTTAGTATCTATGCAATCTCTGTTGATAACTCCACTTTCATCCTGGATATTGATGAATCTCTACTCCCATTTTTTCCTGGATTGCTCGAGCTATTGGTTTGCCAAATTAAAAGAAATCTTTTGAAAGAATGAAAACTTGTTCAATTTCTCTGTTATCTGTGCTTATTTCTCTTGTGTTCTGTACCTACTATGGGATCACTGATTATCTTTTTAAGAATGAATGTTAGGTCACTGCTTTTAGATGTTTCTTCATTGCTATTTTAGACTTTAAAAGCTATATGCTTTCAGCTAGGCACTACTTTACTGGCGTTGCATAAATTTTCATATATTACATTTCATTATCATTCATTTATAATTACATTTTATTTCTCCTGTACTTTAATCTGTGATCATTAATTATTTAGATGTGCACCGCTTAATTTCCACATATTTAGGGTTTCAAAAAGAACTGTGAATCCTTTTCAATATAGTTCTATTGTCAAAGAATGCATTCTGTATGATTTTGATTTTTTAAATATATTTGGGAATCATTTTAGCCCAGAAAATATTCTGTCATTGTGAATGTACCATATGTTTTTGGTAATTTCATTTAAATCCTTTATGACTTTACTAAATTTTTACCTACTTGTTCTA
This sequence comes from Callorhinus ursinus, assembly GCF_003265705.2. Lineage (NCBI taxonomy): Eukaryota > Metazoa > Chordata > Mammalia > Carnivora > Otariidae > Callorhinus > Callorhinus ursinus. The sequence continues at coordinate 15,699,658 of NW_027397069.1, read as the reverse complement.
TTAATTGCTGATATATATATGTCAAAATTTCCTATTATCCTTCCAGTAAAGTCTATAAATTTTTGCTTCATATATTTTAAGGCTCCTTTAAATGCTTGATCTGCACTTATTAATGGATGCTCCCCTTTATCATTTCAAAGTGTCCTTTTTTCTCTAGTAATATTCTTTGTCTTGAAGTCTATTTTACCTAACCTTCAAAGAGCCTTTCCAGGTTTTTTAGGCTTATTATGTATGCAGTATACCTTTTTTGCATCCATTTATTTTGATTAATGCATATATTTAAATAAAAAATGTGTAACTTGTATGGCAGGGTCAGGCTTGTTTAATGCACTCATTAATTTCTGCCTTGTAGTTGGTTGTGTAGACAATGTAATTATTTATGAAGTGAGATTTAAATGTATCATTTAATATTTGTTTCTGTAGGTTTCTTTTCATTTTTGTTCTTCTGCATACTCCCTCTCTTCTCCTGCCTTTTTTTGGATTATTTGAGTATTTTTAGTATTTTAACATAAATATTATCTTTTTGGACATATTTTATTTTTCTAGTGGTTATTCTAGACATTATGATATAAATACTTAATGTTTCATGATGTGTATTTAGGTAATAATAATATAATTGTATATGTTACTATATAATACATATTAATATAAATATGTAAGATATAATAATATAATAATAATATGTTCTTCACATACAATATAGAAACCTTGTAATCATATAGCTTCCTTAATCCTTTCCCCTAATTTACATTTGACTTAGTTTTCATACATATTATATTTGTTAGAAAGTTCACCAGACATTTTTATATATATTTTTAAAGAGTCAAACATATTTTAAACAACTTAAATGAGAAAAATAAGATGTTACATTTATGTAGACATTTCTTATTGTTGTTACTACTTCATTTCCTTCTAAGGATCTGAATTTACATCTGGTCTAATTTTCTTTAAGCCTAAAGAATTTTTTTATAGCACTTTTTGTAGAGCGTGTCTGGTAACAAAACAAAGCTTCTTAGATTTGTTGATCAGAGAATCTTATTTTGGTCTTTATTTCCATACGTGAGTCATTTCTCCACATTTGATTCCCCAGCATAGCATCCTCAAATAGTACTTTTATTATTATTACTTGGTTCAGAGTTTGTAGTTGTAGTGTTCGAGGGAGGGTCTGTACCTGGATTCTGCCATAGCAAAATAGGCCCCCGTTTCTGGCATCCCTATTTATTTCATTACCTATTAACAAAATATTCTAGTGCTGTAACCCAGATCCCCTACCATCCAATGCTATAAATTATACGATGTCTATAATTTATAAGGAACAATATATTTTATCTACTCCTTCTTCCCAAATATTTAGAAGTAATAACTCTTCTGTGTTGCTATTAATATATAATTATTGTTATTCATTGCTATATTACTATATGTTATATAGTAATATATTATACAATTATTAATAATCCATATTAATATATAATCATTGCTATTCATATTTTGATTGGCTGAGCAAATATGTCTTGTATCCCTTTTTTCTGGAGATAAAATTATTTTTAATAAATAATAAATATAGTATATTCATTCTTGATTATGTAAAATCTGAGCTTGATGAGGTATATCTTTGCTAATAACATAGACATTTAATAGCTTCCAAATTATTCATAAATGCTTTTTATATTGTGATTTAAAGAGGTTGAAAATAATAATTATTATGTAACATAATAGAAAGATTCATGGTACATATTTCTTCAGAAGTTTTATTTTAATTATACATAAAATCTTAAACCTCATTTTAAAAGAAATTTTAAAATACTAGTAGCCATTGCTTTATATAACCATATGCAAGAAGAGAATATTCTTTCCCCATTATGGGTTCTTGGCAACTTTGTTGAAGACCAGTTGGCCATATATGCTTGGGTTTATTTATAGGTTCTCTTTTCTGTTCTATTTTTCTATCTGTTTTTATGCCAGTATCATACTGCTCCAATTACTGTAGCTTTATAATATATTTTGAAATAAGAAGTGTAACGCCTCCAGCTTTGTTCTTCTTTCTCAAGGTTGGTTTAGGTATTTGCGGTCTTTGGGGTATCTATGTGAATTTTAGGACTTAATTTCTATAAAAAAATGTCATTGGCATTTTGATAGGAATTGCATCGAATCTGGATCGCTTTGGGTGGTATGGACATTTTAACAATATTAACTCTTCCAGACCATGAACACATTTATTCCTGTTGTCTTTTTTTCACTAATGCTTTTAAATGTCAGCATAACAGCCTTTCCACATGTAGAAGAATGAAATTTGACTTTTATCTTACAACATACACAAAAATCAACTCAAAATGGATAAGCTATTTAAATATATGATATGAAATTATAAAACCCCTATAAGAAACAAAGGGAAAATTTTCATATTGATCTAAGCAAGGATTTCTTGGATATGATATGAAAAAACACAAGCAACAAAAGCAGAAATAGTTAAGTAGGACTACCTCAAACTAAAAGAATTTGCACAGGATAAGAAACAATCAACAGATTGTTGAAATATAGAGTAAACTCAGTCTCTGAATCAGAGGAAGACTGATCAAACTGATTATTTACTAACAGAATACTTTAGTGTTGATTCCTCATGCCCCAATTTCTACTCAGGGCAATGTGTTGAGGGCAGATGACATCCACTATGGAGTGAGGGTACCCTGTACTAGGTAAGAGGAATCCCAAAATTGTTCATCTCAACCCTTGCATAGCTGTTTCTATTCCTCACAAAAAAAAAGATGAGGAAGAAAACGTCCTTTCTGTAAACAAATCCTGTTGGAGAAAAAGAGGTGATTACCTCTGGATTGTGAACAAAGGGCTCCAGGAGCATTAAATCTATACATCTCTTTGGAGATCTCTATATTTACATTCCGAGACTTATTTGCCTTTCACTTACCCTTTGACCTACATTATCTATATTTTTTACTCAGAAACTCTTGACCATGCAAAAACATAACAAGTTTCATGAAACACATGACGTTTCATGGAACACAATGAAGACACATATATTTATAAAGATAATTCATTTTCAAATTACATTAGTTTGTGTGCCTTCATTTATAGTGAAGATATTTCAAGAGTTCTTTCAAGTACAACATAAAATTTTCAAAATCACACAGACAAGGAAAGCTTTAAAATGTTCCAGTAAGTCAGTCAATATAGCTGGGATATATTCGTTATTTCATTTAGGGATTCATTTACTCAATACTTTGTGTCTTAGGTACATAATCTCTCTTATAAGTACTAGGAATCCAAAGGTATATAAAATACTTTAATTGCTGGTGGTCAGGTGCAAAGGTAGGAAAGTAAAAAGCCAATTATATGCCGTGGTTCTTCCATCTTACAGATAGTTGTGGTTCTTTTTATTGCCCTTAGCTCTATTACTTCAGAACAAACTATTGACAATTGTTGAATATTTTAAGTTTTTTTTTCTTTTATTTTACCAAACTGAGAACTTGAAAGTATATTTTCCTCAAAGCTGTTTCTATGCTATGTTATTAGTAAGGATGATTTGTGGTAACATTTCTTCTGCTTGAATTAATGACTTTCTGCTTATAGAATGAGAGATGGTAACCAACATTTCTGTGACCAGCTCAACTGTTTGTTTGGTAGGTAATTTTGATATTCTACTTTCAGAACAATATATCAATGTTTACCCTCTTAACTGGAAAGAGAAACAAAACAATCAATCTTTTGATATCAGGCTATGGGTTTCCCCCCTCACATTTCAGCACATATTGTAGAATATTCTGTGCAAAGGAATACTGAGGAGAAGCAAATGAAAACTTGCACAAATGTTGATGAGAGCTATTGGTTGGCAGGCTTTCTTTTCTTTTCTTTTTTTAAATATTATCTGTGTTGGCTTCGGTATCAAGGTTATACTAACCTCACAAATGTATAGGGAGTTACTCCATTGTCTTCTATTTTCTCCAAGAAATTGTGGAAAACTGGTTTAATTTTTCTTTAAATGTTTGGCAGAAGTCTGCAGAGAAGCAATCTGAGCCCAAAGATTTTTTTCAGGAATTTTTTCTCAGGAATCTTTAATTGTAAATTCAATATCTCCAATGGTTATAGAACTACTTGCAGTATAATGGTTAAGTTTTGATAGTTTGTAGTTTTCAAGGAGCTGGTTCTCGTGAGTTGTCAAAATTATAAGTAAAGTTTTTTGGACTTTATTTTCAAAATATTGAATATTTTCAAAATATTGAAAATACACTATTTTCAATAATTTCAATGGCTTCAGTGAATGTAGTGATATCTCTGTTTCATACTAGTTATCTTCTAATTGTATTTCTCTCTCTCTCTTTCTTAAGATTTATTTATTTATTTGAGAAAGAGAGGTAGTGCAGGCTGAGGGAGAGAATACCCAAGCAGACTCCCCCTGAGCGTGGAGCCTGACACAGGGTTCAATTTCAGAAACCATGAGATCAGGACTTGAGCCAAAACCAAGAGTCGGGTCCTCAACTGACTGAGCCACACAGGCGCCCCTGTATTTTTCGCTTTTTATAGTTGTTAGTCTTGCTAGAGGTTTACACATTTTCTCGTTCTTTTTTTTTCTTCAGAGAAACAATTTTCCCCCCTCTGTTGTTTTCCCTCTTCAATTTCATTTATTTCTACTCAATCTTTATTATTTAATTCCTTCTTCCTTCTTTGGATTTATTGTGCCCCCTTCTTCTAGTTTCTTGAGGTAGAAACTTAGATTATAGAGTTTTTTAAATAATGTAAGCGTTTTGTGCTATAATTTCCCTCTCTGCACTGCTTTAGTGTGTCCCACTTATTATTTGATAAGTTTTCATTTTCACTCAATTCTATGTACTTTAAAAAATCTCTTTTGACATTACCTCCTTGACACGTGTATTATTTAGAAGTATAGTGTTTAATTTCTAATTGTTTAGAAAATTTTCTGTGGTCTTTCTGTCATTGATTTCTAATTTGATTTTATTATGGCCTACTGTATAATTTCAATTCCTAAAAATATACTGTTTAGACTAGATTAGATTCTGTGGTTTGGTTCTGTTGTTTCTTCCTACAGTATGGGGGCAGGTCAGCTGCCTGCTGAATCTGGTGCCAGCAGCAGTAGAAAGAATTAAAGTACCATTTAGCTCCATTTCCCATCTTTTCGTTCTACCTTTTGTGATGCTGGGTGTGGGGAGAGGCTCAGTTCCCCTTGCAATGAGCTGACAACAGGGTTGAGCCTACGAGGTGGTCTGTGTTGTCCTAAATCAGATAGCCCTGAGTTCGGTCTTGATGCCAAGTGAATGATAAGGCTCACCGAATTGGTGGAGCCTGCTGACAATGCACAGAGGGGGTTGGGAAGCAGATTGGTAAGTGGCTTCTCACAATGCTTCAGGAAGTCTCCTTGCTACAGAGTAGGAGTGTAGGCTCAGCTCGTGGCTGTGTTCCAGGGACACAACCCTGACTTAGGATTGGAGTAGGAGCCATTTACTTCCACAGGAAGATCAACCCAGTGGGAGAAGCTGACTGCTGCATTCAACCAAGAAAGTGGGTGGGGCTGAAGATCTGTTCTGTGCTTGGCCCTACCAAAATCATAAATAAGGTGTGATTGTTATGTTGGTGTTTGGATGAAGTAAGGTTAGTATTGCCAAAAGGTTTTCTTTGTTAGGCCACCATTTTCACGCACTTCAGCTCAGAAAAAAAAAAGACTCGGTGTGTGCGTGTGTGTGTGTGTGTGTGTGTGTGTGTGTGTGTTGGTTCCAGGCTGCCCTGTATAGGAAAGGTGGAAAGGAAAAACGAAACCCAGGGACTTCACTACTATATCGTTCCTCAAATACCTAGGTCCCTAAGAAATCTACCTTTTTCTTTCCAACTTTCAGAATCTTCCTTTGCTTGTTTATTATGTTATATCTGGGACATTATAGTCTAAGAGGGAGGAGAACCAGGAAGGAATGGAGCTAATCTATCTTGGTTGAAACCTGACGTGTATGGAATGAATTTTATTTTATTTTATTTTATTTTATTTTTTAACTTTTTTAAAGATTTTATTTATTTATTTGACAGAGAGAGACACAGCAGGAGAAGGAACACAAGCAGGGGGAGTGGGAGAGGGAGAAGCAGGCCTCCCATGAAGCAGGGAGCCGGATGTGGGGCTCGATCCCAGGACGCCGTGATCATGACCTAAGCTGAAGGCAGACGCTTAACCACTGAGCCACCCAGGTGCCCCTGGATTGAATTTTAATGATTCATTATGTTGAATGAAATTATCAAGCTAAATGCAAATGACAAAATGCTTATTTTGAATAAGGGGTTTTGTTTTACTTTTAAAAATGCTGTAATATTCCACATATTTTGCAAAACTAAAATTCTCTCAAAATTCAAAGCTTGCAGTTTTGACATCCTTCCTAGCCTTGCCCAAACAGAAATATTACATGTGGGACTTTGAGAATGTTAATTATGCCATTTTCTTCATTAATATTCTTGAGATCAACTCCTGCTGTGTTCTATGATTACTTTTCTGGAATTTAATATCAATTACATGAACTGATAAGACATCTAAATTTTTTGTCTTGCCTTAAAGATTTTGATATTTTATAGTGTGGATATATTAACATTACAATGAAAATGTGGTGGGCTTTATTTAAATGTTTCAAAGCTTATCAAGGAATCATAAAAATGATTAATAACTCAGATTTTTTCTAATATTTTATTTAATATTTCTAAGTAATCTAATTAATCTAAAATTTTAATTAATTAATTAAATCCAATTAATCTAATATTTTAATAATTAATAACCCATACATTATTTTTTCTAATATTCCTTAGGATTTCAGAAAATATTATTTTAAAGGCAATTCATTTTTGTTTCAATTTATATACATTTTTACATAAAAATCCAACCAATTCATATATTTGCAGTCTAGAGGTGGGTTACTTTACTTCAATGAGAGGATTCCTAGTATTCTATGTTCTGCAAACTTTTTCTATTATAATAATTGAAAACAAGATGTGATCAATACATGTAACTGTATTATATATTTACTTTATGATGAAATCAGATTATTTTTCAAAGAAAAACACAAAGCAAAACAAAAAAAGTAGACTGTGAGTTTCAAACCTAGTTACCAGACTTTCCTTTAATATAATTAGCAGTACTGCACACAGGACATTAATTTCATGTTTAAAAAAACTCTCAAACCCAATTTCACACCACCTGGATAATTTCTCCTCTCTCTTGTCGAAGTATGTGTATGTTAATATGTGTGTGATCATCTCTATATAATAGGATAAAATAAAAAAAGTAAGAAAAACAAAAAAGAAATGAGAAGTCTTAATTACTGGGTGTAGGGTATAAAGACGAAAATAGTTTCTTATTTTGGCTCATATGGATTCAAAGTAGAATGTTTTCATAATCTGGGTCTTCTTCTTATCAAAGAAAATTGTTGGCAATGGACGTAATAGTAGCGACTATTCTTGGATCGTGTCTGGTTTTCTGCAGAGTTCCCCTATTTTTAGTGGCTTAATCACGTAAAAAAGAATTTAGTTGAGTATCAGAACATACCGAAATTACACATACGTGTACCCATGCCTGTGTGTGTGTGTGTGTGTGTGTGCGCGTGTGTGTGTAGGTGGGTGTTTGATAGTCCAACAATACTTTATAATTTTTTCCCATGAAAGCAAGGCCTAAATGCTACAGAATTCTCACTCTAGCGATGTTTACATTTGCAGTAAGGCCCTCCCTTTCTTCCCATCCTCCATATAGAATTATGGTTCCCATTATTATTGACATATCTGCTATATCGCATTTGGATTAAGAAGTTTTTCTAATATCAGGTATCACATTTTTCTCATGGATACATTTTGTCATTCTGTACAAATCTCATTTATTTTCAGGATGCCTCAGTGGCTCAGTCTGTTAAGTGTCTGCCTTTGTCTCAGGACATGATCTCAAGGTCCTGAGATGGAGCCCACCCCCCTTCCCTGTCAAGCTCCCTGCTCAGCAGCTCAGCAGGGAGTCTGCTTCTCCCTCTGCCTCTGCCCTTCCCACTGCTAAGGCACTCTCTCTCTCTCTTGCTCTCTCTCTATGTCAAATAAATAAATTAAATCTTTAAAAAAATCTAATTTATTTTCTTAAGATAACTGCATTTAAAATTAAAATTTAAAATATATATTTGGGGCTTTTTATTTTTAGCTTTTTGAAGATGAAATAATCATAAGCAAGATTTAGTAGGGAATGCCCCCAGATGCATGTTAAACCTGTTCACTTTTGCTATTCTGTTAAAATATTATCTTAAAAAATGAATAAACATTATATAAGTAATTACATTCAGTTGCATATCATTTAAGCCATGGAACTAGGGTTCAAATCTAGTGATCTTTAAACTTCTATTTCATGCAAGTCATATTATATCTATCAAATAAATTCCTAAGTCATAAAGTGTTTAGTATATTTCACAGCTTTCAAAATTAGAGAATAAACACACCTTTAAAAAAATTGTATGTAAACATCTCTTTCCCTCTTGTTCTTTCTCTCTGTGGGCTTGTGTGCACGTGCTCAGGCGCGCACACACACACACCCATATACACCCCGCATATTTTACATAATTGTGATTGCCTACTTAAACTTAGTCTAATATCTCCTTTGCCATTAATTACATTTAATGTATTCATGTATAACATTTGTTTTAAGTACTTAAGTATTAACCTAGATTAAATACATTGTCTTTTTTATAATATCTACTCTAAATTAATGTGTTCTCCATCACAAACATCTGAACTCAAGCTGATGCTATAATTTTATTAACAAATGGAACAAGGTTGTTTTTCTTTTCCTCTCACACAAATAAAACCTGATTTTCTCAGTAATGTGACTCTAGTCTAATGTGGGAGAGAAGGACTTCATATTTTAATGGGAAGTTTTATCCTTGACTGATAGATGCCCCATAGTAACAGTAAACATAGTAAAGAAAAGCGAAATTCTTAGTATAACTTTATTGTGAAAGCCCATGATTTAGAGACTAATACAGTAGGGCTTATTGTGCAACTTATTGTGAAATTTCATGATTTATTATGCAGTTCTCAGGAGCTTACTGAGTGTCCCTATTGTCACACTTCATGATTTACTGAGCAATACAGAAGAGCTTATCACATAACTTGATAGCAAAATTCTGATTTACCGTGAAATAGTTGTTCAATCTGTTTCTACAATGGGAAGTTTATCGAATGTTTCCTAATTATAGACAAGCCTCATCAGACACTTCATTTTCAAAGCAAGTATAATCTCTAGGAGAGCTTTGAATACATCTTTTGCAAGAGGAATATTTCTTCCTTCAAAATGATCATTTATTCTAATTTCTGGAAGCTTTCAAGTCTGTAAGCCAGCCCTAAGAAAATGAAAGGTTGATTCTACTTTATTTAATAATATGACAGGATAACACATCAATTGATGATACAGTTATTTTTCAAAAGACTAAAGCTCAATTTTTCTAAAAACAATGAAGTCGCTATCTTTGAAAAAACTGTTTCTAATTATTTTTATAAGAGTTGGTTCATCTGTTTCTCCCTCTTTTACTTATCGTTAATCAAAATCTTAAGGAATCATTCTGTAGTAAGTAGAATTGTATATTTACAAATTGCTACTACCACAGTGCTATGCTTTATTAGCTATGCTAATATGTGTGGTGGTGTGTGTCGAGATTTTTGTTTGTTTGTTTCAAATATATGAGGAAATGTTAAAACATGGACTGATTTTCTGATTTGTAAACTCTTTCTTTTTTGAGTTATTTTAATATAAGCTTAATAGCTATTAATTGTCTTTAATAAGGAACATGTGATTTTTGAGAGAATCTACAGTCTTAACATTTAATTTCGCTTATCTGGAAACTAAACTATGCAAATGTGGCTTATATCAGTTAAGCCATGCATATGCATTGATGTAAAAGTCATTAAATATAGATGGTATCAAATTATGGAAATAAGTATATGCCCAGATATAATGTCATTCATAGTTTGTGGAATGTGCCCCCAGGCACCATGCAAGGTACACAGGCATATTTTTATTTTTTTATTTTTTTTTAAGATTTTATTTACTTATTTGAGAGGGAGAGAGACAGCAAGAGTAGGAACACAAGCAGGGGGAGTGGGAGAGGGAGAAGCAGGCTTCCCGGCGAGCAGGGAGCCCAACGTGGGACTCGTCCCAGGACCCTGGGATCATGACATGAGCCAAAGGCAGGCGCTTAACGGCTGAGCCACCCAGGCGCCCCACAGGCATATTTTTAAACATTGATATGTCTACAAGGAGAAAGTATTAGATCTTTCAGCATTAGGGAGTAAAGAGAAAAGATGAGATCTTTGAGAAAATTTTATAGCTAGGAATAAAAGAAGTAAAAACACTGACTAAACACAAAAGACAAATAGTTATAGACCCAAAGGCAAAATCTAGAGGGTGTAGTGTCTTTTGCCACCTTAAACCTAGGATGAATTTAGCTGTTTTTCTACCCTCTGCCAGACCTTTTCTTTCCCTGTAGTCAACAGGCAATTTATGCAAAGCTCAAAAAATTGTTATATAATACAGCTGATTTTCTGGCAGGTGAATTTGAAGAAAAAAATAAAAAAGCAAACCCAAAACAATCAGATCCAAAGGATGGCATTACAAACAACTAATGGAATAGCCTCCCCCAAAATGCAGTCAGTAGACTAGTTACATAAGATATAGACACTTTTAATTAATAATGGCATGAAAACTATAAATAGAATATATGTAGGAAAGAGTCAGTATGTAAAATAAAAATGGATATAGTAAAGGAAGAGAGAGGAAATTTAGTTTGAGTTTTAAGAATTTGAAGCTATGACACCAGAACCCTAACCAGTAAAACTTGAAGAGAACTAATTTGAAAACATAAGACTAAAACCCCTTGAAATAGATGTGGGATAAGGCAACCACCAAGAGACAAGATGGCAGGAGCCAGGGTGAAATCCTGGCCAACACCACATCTGTGATATTTTATGAATCCCTAATGAGAAAAGAGGTGTGGCTATAACCTAATCATGACCACATATTATATATAGGAGTTACTTCTATTAAAATGCTTATCAAAGCCACTTAGAATGCGTATGTGCTTTTATTAGTTTGGAACTTTACTTTTTTACTTGATGTACTAATTCAGGGAAATGTCATTCTCCCCAAACATATAAGCACATGCAAACACACATATTAACACACACTTTCACATGCATATTCACACACAAGTCCTCAATGAGAAACATTTAAAATATGAGTTTTGGTGGTTGAAATTCACAACCTTTGTCAAATATTGAGGCAAGGATGGATGGAAACTCATTTACTCTACTTCATTTCTCTATATTACCTGGAGCCGAAAGTCTGAAAGGAGCTGATATGTAGAGTATTGTCTTTATCCGTGCTATATTTGATTTCAATCTCATTTCATTCTCTTATCCTTCACTGATTGTTACAATTACCTAAATAATAGACTAATACAGAATCAAATAACGTTTTTTAGGATTGTTTAAACCATCTAAAATATAAATAAATAAAAGCTGAAAAGGGGGGCGCCTGGGTGGCTCAGTCTTTAAGCGTCTGCCTTCAGCTCAGGTCATGGTCCCAGGGTCCTGGGATGGAGCCCCACATTGGGCTCCCTGCTCAGTGGGTAACCTGCTTCTCTCTCTCCCTCTGCCTGCCGCTCCCTCTGCTTGTGCCCTCTCTCTCTCTGTCAAATAAATAAATGAATAAATAGTTAAAAAAATAAAATAAAATATAATTGCCTTAGAACTGGAGCCTGTCCAGTTTCCACTGACTCGCTCATTTTACAGCTTCATGTCCAAAAAGGATTCTGTCAAAGAACACCCTACTCAATCTCAACACATGATTCATCCTTTGTAGACCGAGCACTGATGTTAGTGTTCATCCAGCACCAGTTATAGAAAAATGGGCTTCAATAGAGTTTCGCTTATACTTTGTTTCTTTAACAAAGCTTTCAGAAATTGTTTTATAATTTCAGATTATTGTGACTATAAAAGTATGCTCAGTAGTAGTCTGTTTATAATGAAAATGAAGGCCTTAAGGGCATCATATACTCAGCACTCAAGCGGTATATTGGAAAAATAATGCCATTATTGCAATAGCAAACATAGTCAACTATACAAATACTTTCTTATCTCATTTGAAATATGCACAGTGCACTATATCATGCATTTTACAAGTGCATTATTTTCTCTCACAACAGAGAAATCATGTAAAGAGCAAAACTTTAAAAGCTTTGTTAGACTTGTATTGATAGGTTATGCATTTTTAGCTGTATATTAGGAAAGCATGTTTTCATGAAAAGAAATAAGTATTCTATTCAGCAGAAATGGTCTCTGCTTCTCAGACTCTATAAGATGTCTGGCTTCCTGTGGTAGGCTTTTTAGCCTATTTGTTGGAGACTTTCCAAGAACAGTCAAAATGAAATCTGAGGTTGTAACATTTTAATGTCTCCTTGAACCTAAGCATTGCTGAAGTTCTCAGAAATCTGCAAATTCACCAGAACTCTTGTGGGCCTTTGCAGAGTGTTAGTAGTTAATAAATTATTTCTTAGAAATCAACTTTACAGTGTTATGGCAACTATTTATTTTATTAATTTTATCAAATATTGAAGGAAATATTAACCTGCACTATGTGCTCAATTCAGTTTTAAATTTTTATCTATTTTTAACTGAAATATGTAGACACAAATGATGAAAAAGTCATCTGATTTTAGATCTGAGAAAAAGGAAGTTTAACCAGTAAGATAGTCAGAAATACATGTAAAACTTTTTAAAAAAAATTTTATGGACTTTATATGTTACCTAAAAATCAGTGGTAGAGTACATAACTCAGTCTCTGATTTTACTTGAGGGCCCTGGCTGTATGACAGAATAAAATAACGAATTTTGTGAAGGAACAAACATGTCTACAACTGTGTAAAGGGACATAGTCTTTAATAAAAAAAAAAGTCTGCTCTTTTGGATCTTACAAATTCAATTCAGTTGCAAAAAGTGTATTGTCACACGGTTTCTTCGGATATAAGAGTATCATATGTATTGTCCACAATTAAATGGCTAGATGGATGGCAGTGACCTCTGACATAGAAACTGAGTCAGGGAAACAGATACATTTTCAAGCATTTACTATGGTCATGTTCTGATCTAGATAGACTTTTTGCATGTGTGCATCTTCCATTCCAATGAAAACAGTAGCTCCTAATGAAGTGGTTTTTCTATGTGTTGTTCATCACTTTAGCATTATGATCTGGACACTTTCCTAGAATATATGAGTAAGTAAATAATTAGATGGCAGAGAGAGAGAGAGAGAGAATAAATAATTGAACTAAATATTTTGATGAGTGAATGATTTATATTATTTGGTCTTCACAAGAACTCCACCCCTCCAAAGTCAAATCTTTTATCCAAAATACTGCAAATAAACCAAAACTGAATATTTTAATCCAGGTGAGTTTCAAAATAAATGTCAATCTAAGTTATGGATTATCAAGCCCAAACTTAGTAATATATTATCTTTTATTACAACATACTTTTTTATTGTTATTATTTTTATGTAACTGGTATGTGAATATATTCTACTTTAATAAAATACTTACAGATAAAATTATAATTTAAGCTATATATAAACCAAACCCTATGTTTTAAATACTCCTGGGTCATTTTATATGAGAGGGAGAGATTTAGTCATGGAAAAGAAAATGTGCTATAAATTGTCAATGTTACAAAGTTAGAAAGTAGTGAACTTAGGGAATCTGTTCCAGAGCGTATGCTTTCAGTCCATATGGTCATTATGCTCTACTGTCTCCCTGTGAAATAGATTTTTAAGAAGTTTTGGTAGATAGCCAATAATGCAATGCTATTATACTAATGAATAAACCAAAGAGAGGGCCTTGATTAGAATACACACACACGCACACACACATACACACACAAAGGGCTCTGGAGAAAGCTAAAAGTAATTAGATTATTTTTGAAAGAATATTTAATGATGAGAAAATCATCAACAAAATATTAGCAAATCAAATCCAGCAATGTATAAAATGAATCATGCAACACAGCTAAGTGAGATTTTTTCCAGTGCAAGACTTTTTCAACACTTCAAAACTGAAGTAACAATGGAGTAAAAAAAAATCATATATTCTTATCAAGTTACATGGAACAAATTCCTACACCCATTCATGACAAAAAAAAGGCCCCCAAAACACCAAACTTTCTGAAAATTAGGAACAGATAGAAACTTCTTTAATTTGATGAAAAGTATTTCCAAAACTTCTACAGCTAATACCATTCTTAATGGTGAAAGTTGGGAATGACTTCCTTCTTAAATAGGGAACAAGGCATGTGTGTGGGCTTTTGCTACTCTTCAACCTAGTAGTAGAAATTCAAACGTCATAAGGAAAGAAGAAATAAAATGCATACAGCTTGGAATGGAAGAAAAAGAGTCTCTTTTTGCAGATGACATGCTTATTTATGTAGATAATTCCAGAGAATTCACGTGCACACACACACACACTCATACACACAATCTCTCAGAACCAATAAATAAGTTAAGCCCAAGATAGGTTGTTGAAAGGAAGGATTTAAAGATTTTGCTCCTATTCCAGAATTACAGCAATGCAAGATGTTACCAGGGGAGGAAATTGGGTGAAGGATATATGGATTGTCTCTGTATTATTTATTACAACAGCATGTGAATCTATAATTATCTCCAAACAAACAAAACCTTTATACCTACTAACAACTTGAGTTCATTCCATATTTGACCATCATATTTCAGATATACATTGTATTTTTGTTCTCTAAAAAATGAATGTTGTTCTATTTAGTGCCAATTTTTCTTTTTTTCTCTCAAGTATCTTATGAATTGGGGTGTGTGGTAAAGTTATCATAATTATTTGAGGTGAATGACATCATATTTATATTTGATTGAAGATCAATTTTATTTTCCTGTTGACTGGACCTTAAGCTTTTTTTATTTTCATTCTAAAAGAATTTTGAAATGAAGCCAAGTTTAGATGAAATGTTCTCTAATTAGATATTACACTGAAATTCATTCATCAGAAAAGATTTATAAAGTTTGCATTACCAGTCCTGGAAAATGTGAATTAAGTAATTCTAAATCTTAAAATATTCACAGTGTTGTTTGTGCTATGTTGTGTTATTTTAAATGGTTAGTTGATGGTTCTAATGCTGGAGACAGGGGAATATCATAGCTTTCTATTATTTTGTGAATGAATGATTCGCAGTCTGAGGATATTAATGTGCTTTAAACTCAAATAACAAAGCTAATTTCAAATGCAAGAGCAAAATTAAATGTCCAAATTATGTTTACTATTTGTTAGTTTTTTTAAAATTTAAGTTTTTAATTTATTTTTTATTAACATATAATGTATTATTTGTTTCAGGTGTACAGGTCTGTGATTCATCAGTCCTACACAATTCACAGCACTCACCATAGCACATACCCTCCCCAATGTCCATAGTTTTATTTACCAGTTCTATCAAGGTAGTTGAAATCTACTTATATCTAATTGAAATAAAGAAATTAGGTTTAGGGATGCCTAGGTGGCTCAGTCGGTTAAGCGTCTGCCTGCGGCTCAGGTCATGATCCCAGGGTCCTGGGATCGAGTCCCGCATCGGGCTCCTTGCTCAGCAGGGAGCCTGCTTCTCCCTCTGCTGCTCTTCCTGCTTGTGCTCTCTCTCACTATGTCAAATAAGTAAATAAAATCTTTAAAAAAAATTTAAAAAATGGCAGGAAGTTTAAAAAAAAGAAATTAGGTTTAAAAAATAAATTAAGAAAATGCTACATGATTATAATTTAGATCAAAAGTCATAAACCATATTGTATTTTTTTGTTTCAAGGAAATTCTATAATTTGTATTGCAATACTTTTACTGTGAATTGGAAAGTAAAATGCATGTTTCTATGGTATCATTTTGTGTGTATGTATGGAAATCAACTGTGACTTTTCAGTAATAGCTCATGTAGCAAGTTTGAACAGGGTTTTATTTATGATGAGTTCTGCAATCATCTGTATAGTTACATTTAAAATATGAAACTAATGGGCACCTAGGTGGCTCAGTTGGTTAAGCGACTGCCTTCGGCTCAGGTCATGATCCTGGAGTCCCGGGATCGAGTCCCACATCGGGCTCCCTGCTCAGCAGAGAGTCTGCTTCTCCCTCTGACCCTCCCCCCTCTCATACTCTCTTGCTCTCTCCTTCTATCAAATAAATAAATAAAATCTTTAAAAAAATAATATGAAACTAATATATACTATAAAATAAATCATTATATTTTCTTAAAGACCAGGTAAAATATTTCTCTCAGGTGTGAAAATAATCTTTAGTTATAATGAAACCGCATTTTTCTTTTACTCACATATTTATTCCATGGTCCTCAAACTATAGAATCTCTTATACATGTATCAGTTTTAAGATGTATGAAGAAACGTTGAATGAAAAGCAAAAAAAAAAAAAGATTATGCAATTCAAAGTTATTATTCTAATTCAGTGGGCCAGTATAAAAAATATAGGCCGTTTATGTAACTTAAGAAATGTGAGAAGGTGGCTCACTAGCCCCAAATAGCTTCTCCTTCAGCAAATTAGTCCCTTGTACCTATTTGAAAGCAGAATTTTTATCTTTATTATAAACTGGATGCTTTTCTACCCAGATAAATTTTGCCATTACACTGCAAATACCAGAGCATTAGCATACATTAGACAAGAAGGGCCTTTTGGGGAAAGGCTAGGGCCCTGGGTTATGGTAGAAAGACAGAGGGGTTCAAAGTTAACCTGTAGGACTCTTGCATGCCATGCATTGGTTAAGTGCTGGGGCAACGTAGCAGAGACAAGATAGACCCTATTCTTTAATCTGCTTAACATGATGATCTGCTATTAAACAATTTCAGAAAAGAAAAGAAAAGAAATGAAGGAAAGAAAAGAAAAGAAAGAAACCACTAAAGTATATGTAGGGTTTAAGGCAGAATAAATAAATTCACAAATTAAATGCTCTGATTTTTCTGTGAATTTTAAAATTAATTCTCACCAAAAAAATGAACGAGTGAACAGAATTTGTTATTGCAATTTTAGGTAATTAATTTCAGGTAGAGGAAGATCAATCACACTTGACAGGAACTGGCTATTTAGTGATCCAAATTAAATTATTTAAAATCATTATATTCACATAAAGCCCATGAAATAAAATAAGCATGAGCATATTGTTCTGATCAATGTATAAAGAGGCAGGTTGACAATTTTCTCATGCATTTGGGCGATTATTGCCAAACTTTGAATAGACAGGATGAAGTAAGAAGCAGTTTTTTTTTTTTTAAGATTTTATTTATTTATTTGACGGAGAGAGACACAGCGAGAGACCAGAACACAAGCAGGGAGAGTGGCAGAGGGACGGAGCAGGGAGCCCGAGGCAGGGCTCTATTCCAGGACCCTGGGATCATGACCTGAGCCGAAGGCAGACGCTTAACGACTGAGCCACCCAGGTGCCCTGAAGCAGTGGGTTTTTTTCAATCTGTGCTATGTAACTTTGTGTGTAAACATAGTGCTTTATTAATAATGTGGTGCTAAAATTCTGCTGTTTCAGAAATATGTTCTAAATAGGGAAATAATATAATACCACAACAAGCATCTTTTGTAAAGTCCAAATCTCCAGGTTAAAAGTGAAATCTAAACTAAGTGTGTCAGATAGCCCTGACGTAAATCATTGTACCAACAAAAATTTTCTGGTAAGAAGACTCTAGATTTAATCACTTGCAAGTGTTAAAGACGCTCTTAAAGAGGACTAAAGATATGTCACAAAGGGTAAAAGGATATTTCATCTTGCCCCCATTTCTCAGCTATTGTGTTTTTCTCTACTAGTATAGACACATGCACAGCAAAAATTTTAACCTTACACTTGCCTTGGTTAGGCTGTCTGCTTCCTCTGTGTGTAGTAATATCTGAAATCCTAGAACTGTAGGGAAGCTCATGGGAGCTTCCGTATCACTCCTGTGGAGATAATTGCTTATCCTAGTCTTTTGGAAAATTTAGGATGATAAATCACTTAGGTACATCCAATAATCAGCAGTTAAAGCATTGGATGATTGGGTATTAGACCATACCACATGATTAGCACTCAGAAGTAAGTCTTATACTAAACATATGTTTTTCACTGGGATCCTTCAAATGTTTTATTGTGGAATAAAGCACATAAAAAAGCACATAGAATAGAACTCTACAATTTAGCCAACAGATTTTAAAGCATACATCCATTGTAAGTACCTTTGGGTCAGAAGCTTACCTTTATGTATCTTGTCAATTACAGCTCATCTTTCCTCTCCTCAGATAACTACTGCGATGGATATATTTTTAAGATATAGCTCATCTTCTAAGTAAAATGTCACCTGGAGACATGTACTTTTAAACAATATATATAAATATGAATTATAAATTAAACACTAACAAGCTATTAGAGGCTAAAGTATCACATCATTTTATAACCTAGACACATTCTAAAGAGAAGTACTATTTATCCCAATTGAACCATGGTGAAATTGAAATTGTTTTCCATAAAATATTATAATTAAAACAGTAGTTAATTTTAGAACCAGGTCTGGAACCCATTCTTCGAGTCTCTCTCACCCATTTTTATTCCCTGAGAAACTAGAAAGAAATCTTGTGTTGTAAAAAGAACTTGAACTAAGAATACAAAGGCATGGTAGTCCTCCAAGGTAGGCTATCATTTTAGCTTGTGTACTGCACAAATCACTTAACCTTCCTTTGACATAGAAGTGAGTATAAAATGTGATGACTTATATCAAAGGACCTAGCAAATTAATAATTATAAAAGGTATGAAATGGATTATTTTCTTTTTTTAAACTGAAATTCTAATCATGATACAAAATAATTACTAACAATGGGTGATAATAATTATCATTTATTAAATGTTTATTAATGCTCACACACACTAAATACTGTGCAGATAGTTTCTGATTTAATCCTATTGATTTAGTGATAGGGCCAAGAAGGAAATCCAAATCCATTTGATCCAGAGACCCTGCTCTTAAAAGCTCTCCCAAACTTACACATGCAAACACAAAGATCTGCACAATAAAGTAAGAAAAACCTAGCATGGTTTAATTTTAAATTTAAGATAATAATACACATGGTATATGTGCCCACAAATGTGATTTTTAATGTGAAAAGCCACCTTTCTGGCTTATTACTTACTTCAAATATTTCAATTACATAAAATGTTAGCACCTGGTTAGGATGTGGAAAAGTTTGAGAAAACAAAAGAAACGGAAACATATTAATTTAAATGATTTGGTGCTAGAAATCCTTGTTAAGAAAGATATTCAGGGCGCCTGGGTGGCTCAGTGTCTGCCTTCCGTTCAGGTCATGATCCCAGGACGCTGGGATCGAGCCCCTCCTCAGGTTCCCTGCTCGGTGAGGAGCCTGCTTCTCCCTCTGTCACTCCCACCGCCCTTGCTTGTTCTCTCTCTCTGTCAAAAAATAAATAAAATCTTAAAAAAAGAAAGATATTCAATATTACTCTAACAGACTTACCATCTTTCACGTTGTTTTTATTTCAAAGCCTTCTTCAATATAGTCCAATTTAATTACATTTACATGTGCATTTTGTCTTTAGACTTATGTAAGACTTTCATTGTTGACCAAGTCTCCACCAGAAAAGCATATGCTACAGAATAATTTACTTGAAATGCAAACAGGAAGCATATTCCTTGCATTTACAAGTTTAAAGGGTGTTTAATCTTAATAAGAATGATCTATGTAAAATCATATACAGAAATCTTTATGTTTCATTTTATTAAAATGAAATAGTGACTCAAACCAAGTATTCAAAATTAATTATTTAAATTATTTACTTATGGACTCATTTAGTTGCCTTTATATGCTGTTTAAACACAAATTGATAGTTTACATTTGACTAGTGAGTTTGTTAGTATTTTTATGTTTTTATATTATCCATAAAAACCCTGTGTTTTCCTCCTTTTTTTCTCTCCCATTTCCTCCCTCCCTCTCTTCCCCCTTCTTTCCCCCTCCTTCCCTCCTTCTATATGGATAGAACATGATGGTCAAACTTAATTTGATTAATGAGAATTGTAACACCAGGTAATGTTAACTCAACTATCACAATGATTTGACCCAACATTTATCAATATTGGACTATAGAGAAAATGACTATAAAAAATAAATATATGATATGGACCTATTCTCAAAATAGAATGATTATAAATTTGGAAATGTCATACCCTGAAAGAACACTTAAAATTAGGGGAAAATGTACATCATTATTTTTATTTTTCTCCATTATTTTTCTAGTGATAATGTTTGAGCTTTCTTTGTATTATGTCTTTAACCATAAATATATCAAATCAAATGAATATAATTAATTGTCCTTGGTTTTATTATTAGAATGTTAAATTGATGAAATGAGAACTATACTTTTTCTTTAAGTTTTTTTTAAATGTGACAACAGTTAAGATTAAGAAGGAAAAATATAATAACTAAATTTTGTCTTAAAGGAAAGCAGAAACAGAGAAAATAACTTCTGAATTCAAACCTAAGTCCATTTGGCAGCTATGTAGAATTTGGGAGGTTACAAAACTACATGTTTCGAAAAATAAAATGCAAAATTCAGTATAAGGTAGGCTCATTTCAGACCTTGTCTGTCCAAAGTATCAGAAACTGAGTTTTATAGAATTTAAAATATTCAAAACATTCAAAAATGATATTCACAGTCATATATATGTCTTAGATCATCTTAGACATTGTATTTACCATCTCAGAACATCTTACAAATGAAATTAAGTATAATAAACTTTCTAAATGTTAGTACATAAAGCTTTACCTAATTTGTTTATACATTTAATCTTTTTTTTATACATCCAGGTAGATTATAAGTTTATAAAATATATAGTATTATACAGCATTTATGAGATGAAGATATCAAGTATTTATAGGACTATAGAATTATAAAATAAGGGAAAGTATAATCATTTGCCTCCTGAAAGCCAATTTTTCATTAAGGGCAGATTTTGTTATTCAGAAGAAATTAAATACTCTCTCCATTTATTTGTGCATTTGTTTTCTTTGAGAAAAAAAGATTGCCTTGTGGAAGGATAAATAATTTCTATCTCAACTTATTTGAATAGCTATTTTTGAACTTCATATAGCAAAACATTTCATTTCATTATTATCCTTTAAATCTATAAATCAATGTCTATATTTTATAGTCTGCTGAGAAAATTAATCTTTCAGAGTTTAGTCAAAACTTCCACTAAATTTTGAGACTCTCCAATAACATACCTTCTGAAGACTAGAGAGAAAGAAAGAGGTATGTCGGTAAATAGAGATATGTAAATGTAGATATACGTTATAAAAATTGAATATATACACTATATATAGTATCATCAATATGCATATGAGATATATACATATATGATAAATGCCAACTACTGCAAACCTACTTTCTGGAAAAGAACTGACAGTTGAAGAATTTGTGCATTGTTTTATACTGAAAAATAGAAGAATTGATTAATAAGAATTCTGTATCATGTCTAAATTTAAATTGGTTTTGACATCGTGATTTGGACATTTTTCATTGAAGATATCAAAACTCTTTTTGTGGAACATTCTGGGTCATTGATTGCCAAGTGACACTTCTTTGATATCCCTCTAAGAAACATGTTTATTTTTTAATACAGAATTTGCTTGCAGTGTTTTGTGTTAAAAAAATTCTTAAATTTTTTATCTAGTTCTACCAGTTCAATGTATCAGTTATGGATGTTGAAACTAACAAATAACTGTATCCCAAACTTTATAAACATATGGTTTTTCGGAAGCTGTGTGTTACCAGATGGGAGATTGCATGTTAGTACATGGTAATTAGATCCTAACATCTCCAGATAAGGCAGACATTTCCTATAAGCAAAATTACTCATTGGCAGTTTCTTAAATAAGCCATAGAGTGCATTTGCGGTCATCTACCAAGTCTTTCCCACCTGTTTTTTCTTCCAGTAATAGAACAGATCACAACTTCTTGGCTGAGCCCACTCTGAAGTAGCTTGCATTTCGGAGAGATGCGAAACATAATTTCCACTGTGGCTTCAAAACAGGAATCACACTCAGGAGAGTGAGAATTTCACACGGTGACAGATATCGGGGACTAGGTTGAACTAAGGCAAAAACAGTGTTAACCTTTCCCATCTCATGTCCTATTTCATGGCATATTCTCCTTGAATAAAATCACCCACCAATCCCTTTAAGTACATTTCAACTTTTCTGTTACTATTGCCTTACAATTGTCTTCCTTCCCTCCCTTACTTGACTCTTTTCTTCCTTTTATTTTTTCCTCTCTTGTTTCTTGGTACACATCTTTTCATTTTTAAGATTTTATTTATGTATTTGACAGAGAGAGACACAGCGAGAGAGGGAACACAAGCAGGGGGAGCGGGAGAGGGAGAAGCAGGCTTCCCGCGGAGCAGGGAGCCCGATGCGGGGCTCGATCCCAGGACCCTGGCATCATGAGCCGAAGGCAGACGCTTAACGACTGAGCCATGTAGGCGCCCCTCTTGGTACACATCTTAAAAACATCTAAATTAAGTGTATGACTCAAATGGCCTTAAACTCAGCTGTTGTTACTGTTTTGAACCGATGGTATATATACACCAATTTTCATTAAGGCTTCTTTTTATCTCTTCTGCCTGGTACTTAACTCAATGCTGAATTCCTACATCATTGCCATGTGTTAAAATAGGTTCCCATTATCTAAAAGCTGCTTTTTAGGACAACAAGTGATTTTTTTCTTCCATCAGTAAACGTAGATTTTAATGAACTAAAAAAGAACACATGGTTTATGTATCAATATTTCCTCTCAGCGCTATTTCCTTTCCAACCAACACTTCCCACAATGGGCAGGGAGGCCGCTGGGATGTAACCATTAGAGGATACAAGAAAGAGTATTGAAGACATTAGCTGCACGGACCACATCTTTACGCAGGTCTGTGATGATCTCTCTGAAGCTGCCTAATTGTTTCTCTCTCCACTAATTCCATTACAAAGCTTGTTTCAGCACATTTCAAAGCCTGTGAGCTGACAGGAAACTATAAGACACAGGAGATAGTGGCTTTAAAAATTTTTGAGACAAAAATTCAAAACATGTTTGTTTGATTCTTCTAGGGACAACAACCAGAAAAGGTTATCAAAATAGGTATTTTGGTATTTCATGGACAATTACTCAGGTTCTTAACGCTCTTGTGAAAAACGCAATTTTCATTAGCTCAGTCACTTTCACGTCTGAGAAAGTATTTTTTCTCCTTGTGGGAAGAAACAGAGTACATACAGGGGCCATCACTTCCACTTTGAAATGGGTTGATAAATTTGTTTAAGCCGGAAGGTGGAGGAAGGCCAAATCTGTATTTCTTTAATGAGAAAGAAAAGAGGTCCGGGAATGTTAGGTTTCTATCCCTGTGGTGGATATTCCCACGTCAGTAACTTTGGTTCATACTGCACACTTGCCCTCTATCACCCCCAGCAGATATTTCAATGTGCAGGTATGATCTAAACATTTATGAGATACTCCTTTAGTTTTGTTACAATGTCCATCTCTTTATCTTATATTTGCTTAAATTGTTTCTTGCTCATTCAGTAGAAACAGTCTAATTTGTCCACATTCAGAATTTATTTCCTCTCTCTTACCTTTTATCTTTTTGTCAGCTCCACTGACATGCTGACTTGCAAACTTACTCATTTTTTTTTCCAGCTCATTCCCCATTGTTCTTCAAGGGCTCAATGCCACATTCTAGAATTTTCATGTGATGGGAGCAGCTTTCTTCACACAAAATATGTGCTGTTTCTGGTGTTTGATGGAGAAAATATACTGTATACATCAAATCTCTAGGTCTTTCCTACAGAAAGGAGTTGAAAGTTGATTGTACTTCTCAAACATAGCATTCTCTTCATGCCTCTTCCTTTTGCTTCCTCTGATCTGGAGAGTGCCTTAGTGATTTACATCAAATTACTGAGCTGGGATTTGCTCCTGAAGTTCTTATCTGGACAGAAAAAAAATGTCAGACAGGGCATGGAAAGGTGTCCTATAGCTCCTTTCAGGAAATACTGTTGCAGGAGTGACAGACGATGTGCCCACAGCTGATGGTCACTGGGTCTTCAAGTAATCCTGCCAGATGGGCAGCTAGGCTGCTTTTGGAGATCTGCCAGGGTTGTCACAAATGCCACGGAGCCATGAAAAAAGGTAGTGGGTGAGGTGATGCTCCTTTCATCAGGGCCTGCATCTCTGGAGTTCCAGATTCGGTGGGAAGTGTATATCCCTCAGACCTCAAAGGCTGACTAGCTTCAGGCTTCACTGGCCTGGCATGCTGGCAGCATGCACTACAAGTCCTCTGTTACCTTCTGGAGGTAAGAGCCAAGAAGGATACACGGCTTGCTGGCCCATTACGTATTGCTCATCTTAAGTTAAGTTCAGTGACCTTCTTCTTCCAGGAAGTAGCTCCAGTCCAAGCAAGGGAGCCGTCATTGCTTTACAATGTAGACATGCAGGGCGCCTGGGTGGCTCAGTTGGTTAAGTGACTGCCTTCGGCTCAGGTCATGATCCTGGAGTCCCGGGATCGAGTCCAACATCGGGTTCCCTGCTCAGCAGGGAGTCTGCTTCTCCCTCTGACCCTCTCCCCTCTCATGTGCTCTCTCTCTCTCTCATTCTCGCTCTCTCAAATAGATAAATAAAATCTTTAAAAAAATAAATAAATACAGGGCGCCTGGGTGGCTCAGTTGGTTAAGCGACTGCCTTCGGTTCAGGTCATGATCCTGGAGTCCCGGGATCAAGTCACACATCGGACTCCCTGCTCAGCGGGGAGTCTGCTTCTCCCTCTGACCCTCCCCCCTCTCATGCTGTCTCTCTCTCAAATAAATAAATAAAATCTTAAATAAATAAATAAATAAATACATACATACATACATACAGTGTGGACATGCAGAGAATAACACCTTCACCAATGACTGACTGACGACCCAGGGCATGTGGTTCAAGGCTCAGGCTGAGACTGCGCAGGAGTCTCTGAGCTGCAAGAGACACAGGACATAGTCCCCAACACACTCCTGAGCACGCGGGTCCTGCATCAAAAGTGCACACTTGTCCCCTAAGGTGATTAGTATTTCCCAGAAGTGGCCACTATGGTCTTTTGAAGATCATCATAAATGCACACACGGAAACACAATCTAATAGAAGTCATGTATGCCATGTAGACCTGAAAATGAATTCCACCACAACCTACAGAGAGAAGCCTTTCCCGACTGCTTTCACCCTTGAGCTGCTTTAGTGTCTTTCCAAAAATAAACCAGATTAGTTGAATTAAACATTGCCTGTCAATCCTCTACACCAGTGATTTTCAAAATGTGGTCATTAGTCCAGCAACAGTTTCTGGGGCCGCATCTCAGAACTTTTGAAACAGAAATCCTGGCAGCAGAACTCAGCAATCTGTATTTTTACGATTCCTTCAAGGTGTTTCAAACGCACCTACATTTTGACAGTCACTGTTCTACACAAAACCTTGCAATGGCCTAGTCAGAGTTAAGGCCCAAGTCCTTGTGATGGTCTGAGACCTAACAACACTTCTCCTGTACCTTCTTCCTGCTTGTTAACCTCTTCAGGTACACCGGTCTTCTGGCTCTTCCTTGAATACACCAGATTTTCTAACATCTCTTTACATTGTACTGTTTCTTTCCTTTGCCTAAGATCTTCTAGTGAATCATGTACTTCAGTTCCTCCCTCTTCAGTGGATTGTCACTCTTCCAGCAAACTCTCTTGATCCCTTGCCTAGATTTACGTCCTTCCACTGAGACTCTGTACACTAATACGTATTCCTCACATTGGAGCTTGTTAGTGATTTTCTCTCCTAAGTCTCACCATTTATCCACTTTTACAAGTTTATTGTAACCAGAAAGAGAGAAAGATGTCAATTTATTTACACTTCTATCAACTTGGATTCAAATTATTTTGTAGCTTAAAGTTTGCCGTTCAGTATCAGAACTCTATTATTCTCAGTGATGCTAGCATACATGCACTCTTCTTTTTCTGTTTTCCCCCCTTTGCTTCAGCTGTATCAAAGAAATTTCACAGCAAAACTTCTCTTTAATGATTACTTTTTCCCAAAGATCTTTTTTTTTTCTCTTAATATTATTCTTGGAATAAATGAAGGGAAGAATGAACAAAGGGATGGATGGTCGGTTTCATTTGGGACAATAATATCTTGACAAATATCAAATCAAATAAAATTAATAATGGCTCCTGGTCAGATAGCCATGGGCAGAACGTTGTTTCAAAAATTTTAGAAAGAAAAAAATTTTCTAGGTGGTAAAATATTTTAGTAGTAAGTTTCAGGAAGGAGAAAGCCTTTTATTTGTTAAAAATTAAAAATAGCCCTTTATTTGTTCATTTATTAAGAAAATGTTTTGGTGTACAAAAAATTTTAACTGTAAATGATTTTCTTTAATTGAAATGTTAAATGGAAAAAAAGAACAGGTGTTTTATATAGGTCTGAAGCCCTGAGGTTTCAGTTATATGAACAAGGATTGAAATAAATACCATATTAAAAATGTATGAGTTTTATTTATTTCTCAGAATTACTTGGTACCTTTTCTTTGTAAATTAT
>NW_027397069.1:15667198-15672559 GCF_003265705.2 Callorhinus ursinus | reverse complement strand
TCAGGGTCAACTTTCCTCTAGGGGCACCATAGAATTTCTAGAAGTGTTGCTATTAGTTGTTATTACCAGTTCCTTTTTTTATTACCCCTGTAGATCTTATCTATCTGCAGTTCTCTACTTAATTTAAATGAACCTTGCTGTACACTTACCTTCTGGAGGTAAGAGCCAAGAAGGATACACAGCTTGCTGGCCCATTACGTATTGCTCATCTTAAGTTCAGTTCAGTGACCTTCTTCTTCCAAGTAGCTCCAGTCCAAGCAAGGGAGCTGTCATTGCTTTACATTGTAGACATGCAGAGAATAACACCTTCACCAATGACTGACTGACGACCCGGGGCATATGGTTCAAGGCTCAGGCTGAGACTGCACAGGAGTCTCTGAGCTGCAAGAGACACAGGACATAGTCCCCAGCACACTCCTGAGCACGCGGGTCCTGCATCAAAGGTGCACACTTGTCCCCTAAGACGATTAGTATTTCCCAGAATTGGCCACCATGGTCTTTTGAAGATCACCATAAATGCACACACGCATACACAATCTAATAGAAGTCATGTATGCCATGTAGACCTGAAAATGAATATATTCATTGGGATATATTCATGGATATATTTGGGAATATATCCAGGTATACCTGAAGTAAAAAGAGGGCCTCAAAATAGGGAATATAGTAATTTTCTCCCCATCCCCTGAATTTTACTCAGAATGTTGTCTCTTACAATCCAAACAACCATGATACTTCCCACGTGGCTAATTCTCTTATAACTGCAAAAATATTTATCTGTAAGAATTTTATTTAATAGACAACAGTTTTTAGAGAAAAATATCTAATGGTCTCATTTTCCATTTATTTGTCTGCAATGTATTTGTATCTGTAAAGCTCCTATTCTCCCCTACTGCTTGAGTAATTATGTGCTAAACTTTTCCTTAAATAATTACGTGCTAAAATTGTTGTATTTATGACTCAGACTTTCTGACAACAGAATTTTTATCATCAACAAAAAAAAAAAAACTGATGATGTATCTATTTTTAAATACGTGGACCCAATTCTTACTACAGCTAATGGTGGTCATAATAAATAGGCTGACTAACTTCTTTATCTAAATGGAGCTTAACATTTAGTGCACATTTTGTGTTTATTTAGAATTAAGTTTTAAAATGTAATCAGATTCTTTTCCTGAAAATAGAATTATTATCCTAACTATAGTTATAATTGTGAAACCTAAGTAATTCATTATATAGTTTTTTCAAGAGGATTGTATGTAGTGACTTTAGAGAAATAGATTGAGATCGAGGATTGCATGAAAAACACTGAAGTGATGTGAAATAAAATGACTAACTGGGAGCATGCATAGGTCACTAAATGAGGACAGTTAGCATCTTCTGAGAGTTAATGACCAATATACGAAGGTATGACAAACATAATGAATGTATCTCAGTTACCAAAAATGTAAAGAGAGAAGGACTGCATATAGGGCATTTTAATGTTGGTGTTCGAAGAAGACTCTTTGAAGAGGTGACGTGTAGGACAATAAGGGGGTAAGGACATCTGACACGGTGTGACTCAGATGCAATGAAGACTCTGATTTCCGGGGAGAGGATTTCGGGCAGAGAAAGGAGCCCGTACAAAAGCCTGAATTGGGGGCATTGTAATTATACATGATACTGAATTTTTATTTTAGCATGGGGAGATGAATAATTTATTCTAACTTCCTTTCATATACTTTTCTTTTTGTCATTTTTTGACATTGATTTGAAGACTCATTTATTTTATTCTTACCTAATAACAAACATTTGAGGATATTATTTTTATGTGTGAGCATGCACTTTACGAAGTCACACTTAGTAAAGTCACACACACATGGTTGCATTATTTAGGAATTTAAAAAAATTGCCTCTCACCTATTAATTGGAGATAATACCATGCATCTTCTAGGACTGTTGTAAGGATTAAATGAGTTAATATATATATAAATGGCTAGGAGGAGGGACAGAAATATAATAATTGCTACATGTGCTAGCTACTTCTCCCTCTTTATCTTTCTCATTATTATTATTAATATCCATGTTTTTGTGTATTATTTGTGCATAATTGTACATTATTTGATTTTTGTCTAGTGCACCTTATTGGCTTAGATTATGTCCTTATGTTTCTCTTTCATAACTTATGAAATCTAGGTAGCAGTTTTACTCCACTATAATATCCATAAAATATTAGAACACATATTTTCTTCTTCCTGCACCCCACTCATTCTATATTATTTCTTGTTATTACCTCCACCTGCACCATTCATTTTAATTCTATATGTGTTCATAAAAATTGTATTCTGCTCTGTAATGGAAGCCATTTAGCCTTCTCTCTACAGTTACATGCTTCCTTATTTTTAGCACTGGATAAAAAAAAATTATGCCAAAACTTAGTTACTTAACACAGCAAAAATTTGCCATCTCCGTTCCTGGAGGCCAGAATTCCAAGTGTTGCTTAGCTGAGTACATCCTGCCTCTCTCCCTTATGCTCTCTCATGAGGTGGCATTCAAGCTGCTGATGGGTGCAGTCTCATCGCAAAGCAGGATTTGGCTCCTCACAGGTCTTTGACTGAGGCCCTCAGGGTCTCATGGACTCAGCTCCTTTCCTTGCAGGCATCTCTTAGTGCAGCTCATGTCCTAACAGCTACAAGGGAGGGAGAGAGAGGCTCCAGGACAAAAGCCACTATCTTTTATAAGCAAATCTAGGAGCTGATGTCTGCCATACTCTACTCCATAGGGAGAAGTTACCAAGTCCAGCCCACAATCAATGGAAGGAGTTACACAAGGGAATGAAGACCAGGAGGCAAGGACTGTTGGGGGACCTCTTCCAGGCTGCCTGCTACAAATAGATTTAGTGCTCATAGCCTGATCTTTTATAGACACAACTTTGTATTATTTCTTTGGACTCATCTATTCGTTCCAATTTCCCACCATTTCATAGATTCTTTTATTCTAAAACTTGTGATTTGAGTTCTGTATTTTAAGATTTGTGCTTTATGAGTTATATTTTGCCCCCTCCCCCACAATAAAAGGATCCTTGGTCTTGCAATTCTGGGATTTTTGCCTTATTTTGAGATGCCTGTCTGTTGCTTTTACTTAAACAACTATTCCCTGGGTATAAAATTATTGGCTTCTACTTTCCATCCGTTAGAACTCTGGAGATGTTATATCACTGTGTCATGGAGCTTTATGCTATGGAAAATACTATCTCAGCTCAGCCTCATTTTCTCATTGTAGATGATTTTCTTTATAGATATGGGCCAATTATATCCTAAAGAAGTAGAAGGAAAGCAATGATGTGGGACAGCTAAAAATTTCAAGTTACTTAGACTATCTCCCACCAGTTCTTCTCAAATCAGTTGTGGTTTTTACCTTGGGAGCATATTAATAATGGCTAACATGGACCGAGTGATTGTTAAGAGATGGACATTGAGGTCAGTAACTATTCTACATTATTTTCAATATCATAAAAATTCTATGTAATGAATACTATTTTCTCCCAATTTTATAATTAGGATAAGAGTTTTTCAATCTCTTAGGCAGACATCTTGAGCCAGATGTGCTTCAGTATGCAAAATATTTCATAGAGGTGGTATGATCCTTCTACTATATTTTTGTCATAATTCCAGGATTATCTACAGTATTATGTCTAATCAAACATAAGGATAAAATACTAAAATATCTTCAGTAGAACATCTGGATATGTATAGTAATTGGAATTAATAGAGATTCTACGTATCTTCATGGTAATCAGATTAAATTTTGCCACCAAGTAGGCTTACACAAAACCTCCAAAATTGTCAGTTGTCAGAGTTTTTGAATTTTGGAATTGCAGGTAAGGGGATGTTGACACGTGAGTTGTTTTGTAGAGATGTTATGCCCAAAGACTAGTAGTTGGCAAGTGGCTTCCTGGAATTTCAAGCCACGTGACCAAACTCTAAGACAACATTCTTTTTTTTTTTTTGATTTTATTTATTTATTTGACAGAGAGAAACACTGCGAGAGAGGGAACACAAGCAGGGGGAGTGGGAGAGGGAGAAGCAGGCCTCCCACTGAGCAGGGAGCCCGCCACGGGGCTCAATTCCAGAACCCTGGGATCATGACCTGAGCCGATGGCAGACACTTAATGACTGAGCCACCCAGGCGCCCTTGGACTATGATGGTTTTGAATCCTTAGCCATGAAACTGCTGCTCTCTGATCATCCCCAAACTCCAGATTAACGATTTCCTTTTAACCGCTACAATTGAAAAAATACGGTCTGAATGAATGAGACTGGGGTGATCTTTCTGCTGCTGGACCATCCCTGTACGGACAGATCTTAAAGGACAGTTTGTAAGCTCTTTTATTTGTTTGTGGTGTGAGGAATGAATGCACAGCAAAGGAAGCAAATTTATTTTTCACTCACCCACCCCGCCCCCGCCAGGTTCGCTGCCATTGCTAATAATAACTTTAGCTTGACAAAAAACATTTAGCTTTTGCATTCTAAACAGAAAAAAAAATATTTTATTTTGAGCCATTTGATGATTTGTGGTAACACACACACACACACACACACACACACACAGTATTTTTACTGAGTGCTAGGCTTTGGGCTCTGCTCTTCGCTTTCTCTGCTTTAAAGTTGGACAACTTGGGGCACCCGGGTGGCTCAGTTGTTAAGCGTCTGTCTTCGGTTCAGGTCGTGATCCCAGGGTCCTGGGATCAAGCCCCGCATCGGGCTCCCTGCTCGGTGGGAAGCCTGCTTCTCCCTCTCCCACTCCCCCTGCTTGTGTTCCCTCTCTTTCTGTCTCTCTGTCAGATAAATAAATAAAATCTTTAAAAAAATTAAAGTTGAACAACTTGAAGAATATTTGGGATGACCACAGTGGCAACTACCACACTCCATTATCCTGCTATATTCAACCAAATCTCATAAAGCTTTTATTTCAGGAGGCAAATGGTCTGAATGCCAAGATACACTTAAACCAAATGTTTCATTATAGCCAACTTCATTACTTGCCAGCTTCCTGGCTAAGATAAAGGCATCTACAATGACGTCTACACATGGATTCAACTAACACGTCATATTAAAGACAGTCGTGCTATTTCCAATTCCTGGTTAGTTTTAATAATAGTCGGGATACCTGGATGTAAGTTAAGGAAGTGTAATTAAAATGTCTATAAATAAATATGGTAGGGAAACTAGTTTTAACTATTTCTTTTTTTAAATTTTATTTTATTATGTTATGGTAACCACCATACATAACACCATTAGCCTTTGATGTAGTGTTCCATGATTCATCATTTGCGTATAACACCCAGTGCTCCATTCAATACGTGCCCTCTTTAATACCCAT
>NW_027397069.1:15550457-15667098 GCF_003265705.2 Callorhinus ursinus | reverse complement strand
TACAGATCTGTGATTCAACAGTCTTACACAATTCACAGCACTCACCATAGCACATACCCTCCCCAATGTCTATCACCCAGCCACCCTATCCCTCCCAGCCCCCACCACTCTAAATTTAAAACATTCATTGTATGCAATAATCTTTATGTTCTTGTTTTATCTCTTTGCCTAAATTCAAATATTGTGAAAATATGAGAAAATAATTTGAGTACTATATACTTGCCACAGAAAATTGTTAATGTTGAAATTTTGTCACATTTGGTATATACTTAGTTTCATAGAATACATACATTTTACTGACTGAAGTAAGAGCAACTATGACCCTTCTTGGAAGCTAGCGTATACCCTTCTCATTCATGGCCTACACTTTTACTACACGCATACAAATATATCACAGCATTGTTTGTAAACACAAATTTTGGAAATAACCTACATGCTCATCAATATGGAAATGGATATCCAAAATTTAAAACATATGCACACAATAATGGTAATCTTTCATATTTATTATTAATAAATAAATTAGTTTATTAATAAATAAAATGTTACATAGTGATAATATTAATGGTTAATAATTATTGTGATTATAGGTAGTTATCTATATTCTAT
The DNA here is from genome assembly GCF_003265705.2 of Callorhinus ursinus. NCBI lineage: Eukaryota > Metazoa > Chordata > Mammalia > Carnivora > Otariidae > Callorhinus > Callorhinus ursinus. The sequence goes on along the minus strand of NW_027397069.1, from coordinate 15,666,489 downwards.
AAAGATTATATATTGTTATATTACATATTGTATAGTATAATTATAGAATAACATCTAATATAATTATATGGTAATATAAAATTAATGTGATTACAGATAATATTCATAATTGTTGATAATTAGAAAATGTAATTATTAATGTTGACATTATAATTATTGTTTTACTGTTGTGTTAATAAATATATATACTTATATATACTAAAAATATATATCTCATTTTAAATGTTCACAGTACTTAAAGCTTTGTCATCTTAAAAATTCTTGAGTAGTGATATAGGAAGAATGCTTGCCAGATATGCTGATAATGTTGTCTGCATTATCAAATTTGACTGGAAGTTTTTTCAAAACAAAAAAGTTTCCTGTAATGTCCTCAGAAAGTATTCTTTAGAATGACTATTAACTAAAAGCTGCAACATTATGTTGCTAACAAAAGATGTACAATTAGAAAATGCTGACTGTAATACAACTCTGCCATAGGGTACAAACCAGTTTTTTTTCTTTCTCCTGTAATGTAAATTATGCTGACAGGGAAGAATGGTAGCAATTTTTGTCAACTGAATTTATTTTTTGCTTAGCAAAGCTAGAAGTCATGTAATAATGTCCATCTGGTTGACCTGAGGGTTAAAGTTTAAGTGTATCTTGCTAAATAAGTTGTCTGCTGCTCAATGCCGCCCATAGATTTTACAACTCTCTGGTTTCAGTTGTAAAATCTCAAAGAAGCGTGAAATAAAAATTAAAGAAAACATTTTCAGTAAAGTTTTCTGTTATTTACTGTGCATTTCCCAATTAATTAAAGGAGAAAATTTATAAGACTCATGATGTCAAATTTTAATTAAATAGAAAAAGAACACATTCATATTCATGAGCCTAGGGAAATCTTGACTATTTGTAATCAATGAATTCTTATACCACAGAGAAAATCATGGTAATATACATAGAAAAACCATTGAGTTGACTTCAGATTCCAAATAAATGTCCTTTAAGTCTTTATAAATAAAAGTATGTGCTCTGTGTTTCAATAATCAGCTATGATTTTTTTTTACAACACCTAGTGACTGGTAAAATTATGAAATTATATCATCCTGGTTTATTTATATAAACAAAAAGCCATTCTACATTCAGTTCTGTAGTCTACTACACATTTTCCTTTAATATCTCTTCATAAGAGGAGCATCCCTGGGCTGCTAATTGTGCAGGGTTGACCTTATTTAGGCTAAGATTGGAAATTGACCAAGGTGGTCAAAATCTAAATTGCACCCCGACTTTGTCTAAGCAATTTAATTTTTATTGCCTGATCTAATCTGATTCTTACTTTCTTCTGTCTTCTATGAATATAATCTAGAAGGATGGATAGAAAAATTTTCCTTTTGGAAGCAGAACAATGAAAATTATTTGAGCTATGGTAAATGAGCATTAGTGAAGATGCTGTAGGTTTGGGCTTGTAATTGTGTTTCCTTTGACATACATTTAATTTTAGGGTGGGCTGTATAATTTTCTATATCCTTGTAATATTCATTCTTGAGAGCCAGTATATGAAATCAATCCCTTCCACAACTAATACCACTTAAACTCATACTACAGAGTTAAACTTTATACTAGAATATTTAGGAATGACTCCATATATGAAATTATATACTTCTATATGAAAAATTAAATGTGGAAAAATGCAAATAATATATATTTCATAATGAAAACGAATAAATGGAAACAAGTGAGATTTTAAAGTGAAATTTTCATGGATCATATTTGCCCTTAAGGAGTTCTCATTGTTCTTGTGACATAAATCCCAAAGTAAAGGGTTATTTAGTTTGCTGTCTCATTAATAATTATTAAGCCATAATGTCTCTTTTCTACTCTATTATATAGAAAAATAAAGGAAAAATACTGGGAAAAACTGCATCATGGCATGATAATGCATTGTGACAATTAATTCTAATCCTACCAATGTTTTCCTTCCTTCTTTAGAAGGAATCTGGATATCTTACTTGGGCATTATATAACCAAGAAAAAAGTACACAGTCAATTATTAATATCCCTTTCAGCTATATCTGACCAGGTAACCAATTCTGGCCAGTGAGATATGTGCTTAAATGTTTTATGGGGCTTCAATAATGTCTCATTAAAAGTGGGAAAGCATGCCCTCCTGCTTTTCCTCCCTGCCTGCTGAGGTAATTTAAGAAAAATGGCTGCATCAGAAAATAGATAATATAAAGAGCTCAAGTTAATGATAAAAATATGAGGCCATAAACACTATTCCTAGAGGCCTAGATCAAGAATTAATTTTTATATAAAGGAAGTAAACGTCTATCATGCTGAAGCCATGGTAATTTTAGCGTTGCCAAAAGTAGGATGTAATTCTTAATTGGCACAGAATTGGGGACCTAGAAGTTGGGTTCTAAAAGTAACAGAATGTTAGACGTGATGTACTCTGGTGAAGGAGACAGACACATGTGTACTGAAAACCCAGAATATGCAGAATGAAGGCCTAGTTACTCTTCTAATGTGGTGGCTGAATTTCAGTTGTAAAGAAGTCACAAGGATATAAAATATAGCTTAGGGAATGTAGTCAATAATATTGTAATAACTTTGTATGGTGTCAGATGGTAACTGTATCTATCATGGTGAGCATCCTGTGATATATATAAATGTCAAATCACTCTGTTGTACTTCTAAAACTCACATAATATTGTATGTCAACTATACTTCAATTAAGAGAAAATTGGTTAAACTCCTACCCATTTATTCTTGTAAAGCAGATAAATTACTGGCTGGGATAATAGCATTAAGAAAATTATAATGAAATATTTAGATTGTTAGTGATTACTTGTTCCTCCTTGCTTATTTATTTATTTATTTATTTATTTATTTATTTATTTATCTTTCTTCCTCTAGATTCTCACAAGGGCGTAGGGTGTACATTAACCTTCTCACTTTATTTTATGAAGTGTTGTGAGAGATGAACTTTGACTATAAACTCCCCACGGGAAGGAACAGAAGGAAATATTGCATTATTAAGGGAATTGCTCTTAATTTGTTGCTTACAATCTAGGCTGATGCTAAGTTCCAAATTTGGTTTTACAGGGTTGAGAAAACCAAATGTTTCTGCAGTTAAAATAAAGCGGTTAGAAATGGTGACCATGAAATGGCAGGCATAGAAGTAATTAAGATTGTTTCCCACTATGTGAAATCAAGGAATCTTCTGAAAAAGTCAATTAAAGATATGAACTGCCTCTCTGAGATTACTGTTTTAGTAATCTTATATTAGCAGCCCTAATTTAAGGATCAAGAACATGGGAAGGCCAAATAATACAGCAAGTGAATGCCAAGTTCATTCAATTTTAGCAGCCATATATAGGTCAGGGCCTTAACTGTGGATCTTCTCACAAGGAAGCTTAAATACTAAAAATACTGTAATTTTTTTTTGTTATGGAAATTTCACACATACACAACAGGAGAGAAAATATAATGATGCTCCAAAGTGTAAACCATCTCACTTTAACAACTATCTGTGGTCTGTCATTCTATCCCTGTGATAGAATGTGATAGAATTCTATCACAAAAATGTGATAGAACCACCATTTTTGGTGGCGGGGGGAGTGGAGGGGGAGTATGGGAGATAATATTCCTAAAGCAAATCTAAGACCTCTGAACATTTTACACAAGAAGATCTCAGTATGTTTCTTTTAGAGAGAGAACTTTGGCTTAACAATCACGGTGTCATTATCTGCTAAAGAACCTTACAGTATTTTGTCAGTGTCACCTAATATCCAATCTGTTTCCAATTTTCCTTCATTGATTTAGAAATACCTTTCTACAATTGGTTGCTTCAAATCAGCATGTACTCATACCTGCACTCTGCATTTTGCTTTTCTCTCAATCTCTTTAACGGATCATCCTGATTTTATGTATTTCTTTCCCGAGTCATTATTTATTTAGTGAATAAACTGGTATTTGGTGGTCTTACAGGATTTAAGAAATACATTCTAGATTCACTGCTTATATCCTTGTCATACTGTTTATCAATTTCCTCAATCGTCTGTATTGATTGTACTGTAGTTACATCTAAAATCTGATTAGATTCCAATTCAGTTTTTTGGGGGGGGAAAAGCAAACATACTTCTTAGGTAGTGGTATGCCATTCCTATTATATCACTTAGGAAGCACAGATGTTTGGTTTTCTTGAGTACATGATGACTCTTTTGATAGAGACATATGATACCTGACTTTGCAAAATTATAGTTTGGGTACAGGTGATATATGCTAGACAGAGCGAACATAAAACCCATTACTATTTTTTAATGAAATGGTTTTAGCACATATTCATTATTATTACCTAAATCCATCATTTAATTTTGGAATGCAAACCAGTGATGTTTGAACTCTGTCATTCTTTCTGTATTTAAGGCCTATAATTCTTCTATAAAGATAAATGACCCTAATCAACTACTTGGTTATCCTGAAGTGCAGTCGGTAGAGGAAAATTGAATAAATGATTCTATCATGTCTTCTTTGAAATCAGTTTTTAAATTATAAGTTGGTGTGTTAATAATCCACATTTTTATATATCTTCATGAGATCAAAGATTTTATACATGTGATGACCTCCAGTTCATTACAGAATTAAGTAATTTTGCTGAAAAATATTAATAACTGTTCAACTAGTTATCACTATTTTAGACTATTGACCAAATGGCCAAGTCACCCTGAATTTGATTGTAAAAATACAGAATAGGGGAAAACAATTTGGTACCAACCCTTAGCTGGGTGCAGTATTCTGTATTCAAAGAATCCTACAGAATTAAAAAGGTAACAACATTGTCCATTTTGGACTGGATAAAAGTGAGAGTAGAATGAGTTTACACTGAGAAAGGAAAGTACTCCATCCACTGACCTCTGAACCTGCAAAAACTTGTGATAAACCCATAGAATGGTGAAAATACTAAAACTTGAATTAGTTACATAATAAGGGCTGGCTATTCCTAATGAAAAGTGCCAACACAGTAAGTGATAAATATAGCAATGAACGGAGCCCCTTATGTTGTCCCCTCCATATGACCCTCTTATCGGGAGGAGAGAAGAAAATATAGAACATCATGGATGATCAGTTGTCAAGCGCCTGGGTGGCTCAGTTGGTTAAGCGTCTGCCTTTGGCTCAGGTCATGATCCCAGGGTCCTGGGATCGAGGCCACATAGGGTACCCTGCTCAGTGGGGAGTCTGCTTCCCCCTCGGCCTCTTTCCCCAGTTTATGTGCTCTCAGAAATAAATAAACAAAATCTTAAAAAAAAAAAAGATCAGCTGTCAAAACCCTCATGCATAAGGTTTTATGGGTAAAATATACAGGTTTTTTGTAAGAAGAAGGATAGATGAGAAAAAAATAAAAGACAGTAGGAGAACTAACTATAAAGAGAAAAGGACTGAGTTGTATGGACATATTCAGACAACTGACAAAGAATGGAGTAAAGATGGAGGTGATTCACAGTATTTCTGTAAAGACTTGGTACATTATTTCTAGATGGGAAGAGAGAGACCTACCCCAGATCAGGTGGTCATCTTGGCTATGGGGCATTTTGAATTTAGCATTGTTAGTTCCAATAGGTACATTTAAATCCAAAGATGCTGTCTTGGATTTCGCGAAGTAATTTTTAGAGCAAACTGATAAGTTTATTTCATTTCATAAGGGGAAGGAAGACAAATATAATGGATATGAGGTCACGACTGGAAGCAGCCTGGGAAGAGGTTATGCTGACAACAATGCGCAAGCTCAAAATAAGGTGCAGTTTCTGGAGGCTTTTTGCCAACCACATTCCTTGTAACAAGTTTTCTTGAAAAATGAGCTGAAGGGTATAATTCCAAAGAGACTATTAATGGATAAAAAAAAAAATACTGCCCAGAAGACCAGCATCTTCATAAAGCTGTCTTGCAAATATCAAGCAACAAAAGCAAAAATAGACAGGTGGGATTGCATCAGCATAAAAAGCTTCAGTATAGGAAAAAACCCAACAGAGTGAAAAGGCAACCTACAAAATGGGGGAAAATTTTTATAAACCATACATCTTGATTAGAAGTTAATACCTTCAAATATATAAGGAAGTCCTACAACTCAATAGTAAAAATAAATAACCCGATTAAAATGAGTAAAGGACTTGGACAGACATTTCTCCAAAGAAGATATACAAATGACCAACTGGTATTTGAAGAGGTGTTCAAGATCATACTAATCACCAGGGAAATGCAAATCAAAACCACAGTGAGGTAATACCTCACATCTGTTAAAATGACTATTATCAAAAAGTCAAAAGATAAGTATTGGTGAGGATATGTACACTGTCCGTGAGAATGTAAATTGGTACAGCCATTATGGATAATAGTAAGGAGGTTCCCCCCCAAATTAAACGATCCCACCATCCCACTTCTGGGTATATATCCAAAAGAAATGAGATTAGCATCTCAAACAGATATTTGTATCCCATGTTCATTGCAGCATGATTCACAATAACCAAGTTATGGAAACAACCTAAATGCCCATCAATGAATGAATGAATAAAGAACATGTGGGATATAGATGTACATTTTTCAGCATTAAAGAAGAGGAAATCCTGCCATTTGCAACAAAATGGATGGACTTGGAGGACATTATGCTAAGTGAAATAGGCCAGACACAAATACTGAATGATCTCAATTATACGTGGAATCTAAAATAATCAAACTCACAGAAGAAAAGACTAGATAAGTAGTTGTCAGGGTCAGGGGATGGGGCCATGGGGAGATGTTGGTCAAGCAGTATAAGGTTCTTTTTAAGCAAGATAAATAAATTCTGAAGAGAGACCTAATGTACAACAATGGGATTATACTTAACAATACTGTATTGCATACATGAAATTTGCTAGGGAAAATCTCAAGTGTTCCTGCCCAAAGGGGTGCGGCGGGGGGGGGAGAGAATGGTAAATATGTGAGGTGATGGATATGTTATTTAGCTTGCTTGTGGTTATTTCAGAGTGTATAGATATATCAAAACACCTTAAATATATACATTTATTTGGTCCATTACGCCTGAACAAAGAGAGATGGGGGGAGCAACCTCCCTTCCATTGCTAGCTTACCACATATTTTTTGTTTGTTTCTATAAAGCCCAAAGTGTGTTTGTTTTCAGAATCTATTCTGCACTCAAATAAATATGCATGTGAGGTTTGTTCAACATTCTTTTAATTTCCTTAAGGTTATGGATTAATTTTCAAATGATAAATCATGTTTGCATTCCTAGAATGAAACTAATTTTATGGTAAGGTATTATTCTTTCATTAACATAATGTAGATCTTTAATGTCCTTAATGTTCTTTCCTAACAGAGCTCGTTAACATTTTGCTTAGAATTTTTGCACTTATGATCATGAGATATTAGTCTGTAATGGCTTGTAGACTAGTTTATAATCCTTGATATAATTTGCTATCTATGCTTTGTCAGCCTCCAAATGTGATTTCTATTTTCTGGAAGGTTATTGTCTCCTTAAGTCCTTGAAAGAATTTATCAGGGATAGCCTCTGAACTTGATGGCTTACTTGAGGGAAAGAATTATGGCTTTAGCATTTTATTTTATTTATTTAAGGATTTTATTTATTTATTTGAGAGAGAGAGAGCAGGGGGGAAGGGCAGAGGGAGAGGGAGAGAGGGAATCCCAAGCAGACTCCAACGAGGGGCTGGATCTCACGACCCTGATATCAAGACCTGAGATGAAATCAAGAGCAGATGCTTAACTGAATGAGCTCCCTAGGTGTCCCTGGATCCAGTGCTTTTAGCTACCGAACTATTCATAATTTCGTTGATCATGTTTTGTAGTATTTATTTTCCTACAAGGTTTTCTTTCTTATTTATTTATTTATTTATTTATTTATACTATTATGTTATGTTAATCACCATACATGACATCATTAGTTTTTGATGTAGTGTTCCACGATTCATTGTTTGTGTATAACACCCAGTGCTCCATGCAGAACGTGCCCCCTTAATACCCATCACCAGGCTAACCCATCCCCCCACCCCCCTCCCCTCTAGATCCCTCAGTTTATTTTTCAGAGTCCATCATCTCTCACGGTTCATCTCCCCCTCTGATTTCCCCCCTCCATTCTTCCCCTCCTGCTATCTTCTTCTTCTTCTTCTTTTTATTTATTTTTTAACATATAATGTGTTCGTTTCAGAGGTACATATCTGTGATTCAACAGTCTTGCACAATTCACAGCACTTTATTTTCACTTAATTTGAAATTTAATACTGTACACACCCATTAATTTAAAATTCTCTTTTAAGATATTTTAAATAACAGTGTTTTAATATTGTCCATTTTTAAAATTTTGATATTGACAATTTATGATTTCTCTCTTTTATTTTGTTCAATCTTAATACATATTGAGAAATTTGTATCAGTATTTTTCAAAGTAATTACATTTATTGATTTTTTATCTTTGGCTTTTGTTTCCTTTTGGAAAAATATTTTTTATTCTCTTCTCTACAGTCTTTGCCTTTAATTTTAATAACTTTTCTAGTTTCTTCAGATGAATTCTTAGATCACTGAATTTCAAGCTTTTTATTGTATACAAACAAAACTAAAAATTTCTCTTCATGTATTGATTTATTTGTACCCCTCAAATTTTAATATATTATATTTTATTAATATTGGTTTGAGATATTCCTAATGTTAATTATTATTTTTACTCTCTTGTTTTATACAGTTTCATTGTTTTGTTTCAAAATACTGGGGGGTGTTATTAATTTTTTTATTATCTTAATAAGACTGATTAGGCCCATATTCTATATGAATTCAAATCTTTGAAATAATATGGCTGTTTTTTTCTTTTTTTTATTATGTTATGGTAATCGCCATACATTACATCATTAGATTCTGATGTAGTGTTCCATAATTCATTAGGCTAACTGTTTTTTTACTTTTTGACATGAACTGGAGAAGAATTTTAGGTATCATATTACATAAATGTCAGATAGTTCATGCTTGCTGATTACTGTTTAAATCTTTATATACTTGTAGGTTTTTCTTTTGTTTGCCTATTCTGTCAGTTAACAAGTAGGTGCAGGGCGCCTGGGTGGCTTAGTTGGTTAAGAGACTGCCTTCGGCTCAGGTCATGATCTTGGAGTCCCGGGATCGAGTCCAGCGTTGGGCTCCCTGCTCAGCAGGGAGTCTGCTTCTCCCTCTGACCCTCTGACCCTCTTCCCTCTCGTGCTCTCTATCTCTCATTCTCTCTCTCTGAAATAAATAAATAAAATCTTTAAAAAAAAAAACAAGTAGGTGCATTACAAACACTAACTATATCTGAGAGATTTTATGGAATATTTCTCTTTTTATGGAATAATCAAATATATAATGTTTTTTTCTCCTCTTTGTTGACTTGTTAGTAGACATTTATTTTACTTGATTTTATGACTATCTACATAAGATAATCTATGTTCTTGATTTTTAAAATTCTACATTAGGGGTGCCTGGTTAGCTCAGTCGTTAAGTGTCTGCTTTCGGCTCAGATCATGATCTCAGGGTCCAAGGATCGAGCCTTGCATCGGGCCCACTGCTCAGTGGGAAGCCTGGTTCCCCCTCTCCTACTCCCCCTGCTTGTGTTCCTTCTCTCACTGTGTCTCTCTGTCAAATTAAAAAAAAGAAATTCTACATTAAATTACTATGTTTTCATTCCCTAAAATTTCAATGTATGAGCCCTTCTGTCTTTAGTACTCATTTTCTTGTGTATTTCATTTCTGTGTATATTTTCAACCTCCTAAGACATCGCTATTATTGTTCTCAGCTAATGCTGTCATTGTTATTATTTTTCTTTGATGTTGATATAATTCAATTTATTTTGAAAATGATTTACAAACATATACAATGTTATGATTGGATTTTTGCTCTAGTTCAGTGGTTTTAACAGATTTTTACAAACTAATAACAGTTTTGTTTCAGATAATTTGAGCTAGGGTTGCCAATGTAGTAGTTTATCATAGTAAAAACATCTTTTTAATTTAATTTAATTTTATTATGTTATGTTAGTCACCATACAATACATCATTAGTTTTTGATGTAGTGATCCACGATTCATTGTTTTTGTATAACACCCAGTGCTCCATGCAGTACGTGCCCTCCTTAATACTCATCACTGGGCTAACCCAGGCCCCACCCCTCCCCTCTAAAACCCTGTTTGTTTCTCAGATGGTCCATCTAACCCTCTGGTTTCCTCCCCCCTTCATATTTCCCTTCCTTCTCCTAATGTCCTCCATGCTATTCCTTATGTTCTACAAATAAGTGAAACCATATGATAATTGACTTTCTCTGCTTGACTTATTTCACTTAGCATAATCTCCTCCAGTCCCATCCATGTTGATGTGAAAGTTGGGTATTCATCCTTTCTGATGGCTGAGTAGTATTCCATTGTATATATGGACCACATCTTCTTTATCCATTTCATCTGTTGAAGGGCATCTCGGCTCTTTCCACAGTTTGGCTATTGCAGACATGGCTGCTATGAACATTGGGGTGCATATGGCCTTCTTTTCCTTATATCTGTGTCTTTGGGGGAAATACCCAGTAGTGCAATTGCTGGATCATAGGGGAGTTCTATTTTTAAAATTTTGAGGCACCTCCACACTGTTTTCCAAAGTGGCTGTACCAACTTGCATTCCCACCAACAGTGTAAAAGGGTTCCTCTTTCTCCACAACCTCTCCAACATTTGTTGTTTCTTGCCTTGTCAATTTTTGCCATTCACACCTGTGTAAAGCGGTATCTCAATGTGGTTTTGATTTGAATTTCCCTGATGGCTAATGATGATGAACATTTTTTTCATGTGTCTGTTAGCCATTTGTATGTCTTCTTTGGAGAAGTGTCTTTTCATGTCTTCTGCCCATTTTTTGACTTGATGATTTGTTTTTTGGGTGGACAGTTTGAGAAGTTCTTTATATATCTTGGAAATCAGCATTTTGTCTGTAGTCATTTACAAATATCTTCTCCCATTCTGTGGGTTGCCTCTTTGTTTTGTTGACTATTTCCTTTGCTGTGCAGAAGCTTTTTATCTTGATGAAGTTCCAAAAGTTCATTTTTGCTTTTGTTTCACTAGCCTTTCGAGATATATCTTGAAAGAAGTTGCTGTGTCCAATGTCGAAGAGGTTACTGCCTATGTTCTCTTTAGGATTTTGATGGATTCCTGTCTCACATTGAGGTCTTTCATCCATTTTGAGTTTATCTTTGTTTATGGTGTTAGAGAATAGTCGAGTTTCATTCTTCTCTATATAGCTGTCCAATTTTCCCAGCACCATTTATTGAAGAGACTGTCTTTTTTCCATTGCATATTTTCTCCTTGCTATGTCGAAGATTATTTGACCATAGAGTTGAGGGTCCATATCTGGACTCTCTATTCTGTTCCATTGGTTTATATGTCTATTTTTGTGCCAGTACCATGCTGTCTTGGTGATCATGGCTTTATAATATAGCTTGAAATCAGGCAACGTGATGACCCCAGCTTTGTTTTTCTTTCTCAACATTTCCTTGGTGATTCTGGGTCTTTTCTGATTCCATACAAATTTTAGGATTGTTCATTCCAGAACTTTGAATAATGTCATTGGAATTTTGATTGGGATGGCATTGAAGGTATAGATTGCTCTGGGTAGCATAGACATTTTAATAATGTTTATTCTTCTGATCCATGAGCATGGAATGTTTTTCCATCTTTTTGTGTCTTCTTCAATTTCTTTCATGAGTGTTCTGTAGTTCCTAGAATATAGATCTTTTACCTCTTTGGTTAGGTTTATTCCGAGGTATTTTATGGTTTTTGGTGCTATTGTAAATGGAATCCTTTCTCTCATTTCTCTTTCTACAGTTGCATTGTCAGTGTATAAGAAAGCAACTGATTTCTGTGCATTGATTCTGTATCCTGCCAGATTACTGAATTGTTGCATGAGTTCTAGTAATTTGAGGGTGGAGTCTTTTGGATTTTCCACATAAAGTATCATGTCATCTGTGAAGAGAGAGAGTTTGACTTCTTTGCCAATTTGAATACATTTTATTTCTTTTTGTTGTCTGATTACTGTTGCTAGGACTTCTAGTACTATGTTGAACAATAGTGATGAGAGTGAGCATCCATGTCATATTCCTAATCTTAAGGGAAAGGCTCTGAGGTTTTCCCCATTGAGGATGATATCCGCTGTGGGTTTTTCACAGATGGATTTGTTTGAACTTGAGGAATGTTTCCTCCATCCATATACTCTGAAGAGTTTTAATCAGGAAAGGATACAGTATTTTGTCAAATGTTTTTTTCTGCATCAGTTGGGAGGACCATATGGTTCTTCTCTCTCTTATTAATATGTTCTATCACACTGAATGATTTGCAAGTGTTGAACCACCCTTGCATCCCGGGGATAAATCTCACTTGGTCATGGTGGATGATCCTTTTAATGTATTGTTGGATCCTTTTAGCTAGGATTTTGTTGAGAATTTTGGAATCCATATTCATCAGAAATATCGGTCTGAAATTCTTCTTTTTGATGGGGTCTTTGCCTGGTTTGGGGATTAAGGTAATGCTGGCCTCATAGGATGAGTCTGGAAGCTTTCCTTCTGTTTCTATTTTTTGAAAGCGCTTCAGTAGAATAGGTATTATTTCTTTGTTGAATGTTTGGTAGAATTCCCCAGGGAATCCAACAGGACCTGGACTCTTGTTTTTTGGAGGTTTTTGATCACTGCTTCAATCTTGTTACTGGTTATTGGCCTCTTCAGGTTGCCAATTTCTTCCTATTTCCGTCTTGGCAGTTTATAGGTTTCTAGGGAGACATTCATTTCTTCCCGGTTGCTTAATTGAATAATTGTTTCTATTTCTTTGGTGTTAGTCGTGATCTGTCTACTTTCATTCATAATTTTATTAATTTGGGTGCTTTCTCTTTTCTTTTGGATAAGTCTGGCCAGTGGTTTATCAATCTTATTAATTCTTTCAAAGAACCAGCTTCTAATTTCATTGATCTGATCTACTGAGTTTCTGGTTTCTAATTCATTGATCCCTGCTCTAATCTAATTATCTCTCTTCTAATGCATGGTTTAGGCATCGTTTGTTGCTTTTTCTCTAGTTTTTTAAGGTGTAAAGTTGGCTGGTGAATTTGGGATTTTTCTATTTTGTTGAGTGGGGCTTGGATGGCTATGTATTTCCCCCTTAGGACCACCCTTGCAGTATCCCATATGTTTTGGACTGATTTGTTCTCATTCTCATTGGTTTCCATGAATTGTTTAAGTTCTTCTTTGATTTCCTGGTTGACCCCAAACATTTTTTTTTAAGATTTTATTTATTTATTTGCCAGAGCGAGTGCACAAGCAGGGGGGTGTGGCAGGCAGCGCAGGCAGAGGGAGAGGGAGAAGCAGGCTCCCTGCCGAGCAGGGAGTCGATGTGGGACTTGATCCCAGGACCCTGGGACCATGACCCAAGCCGAAGGCAGACACTTAACCAATTGAGCCACCCGGGCGTCCGGACCCAAACATTCTTGAGCAGAGTAGTGGTCTTTAGCTTCCAAGTGTTTGAATTTCTTTCAAATTTTTTCTTGTGATTGAGTTCCAGTTTTAAAGCATTATGGTCTGAGAATATGCAGGGAATAATCTCAATCTTTTGGTATCGGTTGAGAACTGATTTGTGACCCAGTATGTCATCTATTCTGGAGAAAGCTCCATGTGCAATCAAGAAGAATGAGTATTCTGTTGTTTTAGGGTGGAATGTTCTGTATATATCTATGAGGTCCATCTGGTCCAGTGTGTCATTCAAAGCTTTTGTTTTGTTGTTGATTTTCTGCTTAGATGATCTGTCTATTGCTGAGAGTGGAGTATTGAAGTCTCCTACAATTAACTTTTATTGTTATCAATAGGATTCTTTATTTTGGTTAACAGTTGGCTTACGTAGATGGCTGCTCCCATGTTGGGGGTGTAGATATTTACAATTGTTAGATCTTCTTGTTGGATAGAGCCTTTAAGAATGATATAGTGTCCTTCTGTGTCTCTAACTACAGTCTTTAGCTTAAAATCTAATTTGTCTGATATAAGAATTGCTACCCCAGCTTTCTTTTGAGGTCCGTTGGTATGGAAGATGGATCTCCATCTCTTCACTTTCAGTCCGGATCATCTTTAGGTTCAAAATTAGTCTCTTGTAGATAGCATATGGATGGGTCCTGTCTTTTTATCCAATCTGCAACCCTGTGCCTTTTTATGGGAGCATTTTGGATGTTCACGTTGGGAGTGATTATTGAAAGATATGACTTTATTGTCATCATGTTGCCTGTGAAGACCTTGTTTTTATAGACTGTCCCTGAAAACTTCTTTTCTTTATCAATCTTGGGGTCTTTCTCCTTTGATAGAACCCACCCTTAATATTTCTTGCAGGACTGGCTTAGTGGTCACATATTCTTTCAGTTTCTGCCAGTCTAGGAAACTTCACATCTCTTCATCCATTCTAAATGACAGCCTTGCTGGATACACTATTCTTGGTTGCATGTGTTCTCGTTTAGTACCCTGAATATGTCTTGTCAGGCCTTTCTGGCTTGCCAGGTCTCTGTGGATAGGTCTGATGTTATTCTGATGTTTCTCCCTCTGTACATAAGGAATCTCTTCTCCCTAACTGCCATTGAGATGGTCTCCTTGCTTCTAAGATTTGCAAGTTTTACTATTACATGCCGGGGTGTTGGCTTGTTTCCCTTGATCTTGGGAGGGGTCTTCTCTGCCTCTAAGACATGAAAGTTTGTTTCATTCCCCAGATTAGGGAAGTTCTCAGCTATGATTTGCTCAAATATATCATCTAGTTCTCTCTCTCCACCTCCTCTGAGATTTCAATAATTCTTTTTTTTTTTTAAAGATTTTATTTATTTATTTGAGAGAGAGAGAGAATGAGAGATAGAAAGCATGAGAGGGAAGAGGGTCAGAGGGAGAAGCAGACTCCCTGCTGAGCAGGGAGCCCGATGCGGGACTCGATCCCGGGACTCCAGGATCATGACCCGAGCCGAAGGCAGTCGCTTAACCAACTGAGCCACCCAGGCGCCCCATCAATAATTCTGACATTGGAACGCTTCATGGTGTCACTTATTTCTCTGATTCTATTTTCATGGATTTTGAGTTGTTTTTCCCGGCCTCCTCTTTTTCCTTCTTGTCTATCAATTGGTCTTCTAGGTCACTAATTCGTTCTTCTGCCTTTCTTACCCTAGCTGTTAGATTATCTAGATTAGATTGAATCTCACTGATAGCATTTTTAAATTCTGCCAGTTCAGCATTCATTTCTGCCCTTAGAGACTCTATGTTGCCATTAATCAATTTCTCCATTCTAGCTATTGTTTTCACAATTGCTACCCTGAATTCCATCTCTGACATCTTGGTTATAGCTGTATTCATTTGTAAATCTGTGGCAGAATTCACAGTTTCTGAGTCTTTCCTATTTTGGGGGTTCCTCCTTCTAATCATTCTGTTGAGGGATAGTTGAGGGAATGTACAGAGTCTAGATTATTGACCACAACCCAAGCAAGATGCACCTGTTTTATAGGGACCTTAGGGTTGCCGGCCTCTTGTTCTCCCAGGCTGTCTTATGGGGGAGGGGACTGCCCCGCTGTTATTCAGGCAACCCTGTTTGGGCAGAGTTGCCCTGCCCCTTGTGGTGGGGGATAGGCTCAGTGAAAATCGGTTTTTTCGGGGCACCTGGGTGGCTCAGTTGGTTAAGTGGCTGCCTTCGGCTCAGGTCATGATCCCGGGGTCCTGGAATCGAGCCCCACATCGGGCTCCCTGCTCAGTATGAAGTCTGATTCTCCCTCTTCCTCTGCCTCTCCCCCTGCTTGTGAACTCTTTCTCTCTTTCTCTGTCAAATAAATAAATAAAATCTTAAAAAAAAAAAGAAAAGAAAACCGTTTTTTGGGGGCTTTTGTTCTCTGGCGGCTTTCCCTGGTGGCTTTCTGCATCTCTTCTGAGAGTCAGAACAGAAGAGCTAGTTTCCAACCCTCTGCCTCAGAGCAGAGAGATCACAGTCTGTTCTTCAGTGAGCTCCCCAGGCCACATTATCTCCGTTTCTCTCTGAGCTGCTATAAACTGCAGCATCCTGGGTTGTGCACCCCTCAGCAGTACTCCCAGTCCTCATCTCCAGGTCAGGACACATCTCTACTGTTTGTGCTTCTAAAACCATCAGCTGCCCCCAGTTCCCATGCATGGCCCCACAGCTTCTGGTCTGCGAGTCTGTGCCTGGTTCCCAGTGCAGGAGGCTTTTGCACTCCTATGTTATTTCACCTTCCCAGTGCCAGTGCTTATGGCACCTCTGTCCCGTTCCATTTATCCTCTGATGTCTGCCTATGGAATTACTCCTCCCTGCTTTATATCTTGAAACCAACTGCCTGCGATATTCTGTTTGTAGAGGTCCAGATATGTCTTCTTACATCTCAGGCTGATTTCGTGGGTGCTCAGTGTGGTCTCATAGATATCCAGCTCAATTCTGGGGACCAGTTGGAATAGGGTCCCCTACTCCTCTGCCATCTTTTGCTCCACCTTGCTGTTATTATTATTATTATTTAAATTTATCTATGTACTTAGCACCTCTTTTCCTTTTCATTCTTTCCTGCATTCCCCTTTTCTACCTGGACTCATGTTCTTTCTACCTAAAGAAACTCGCATACCTTTAGAATTTCTTTGGGTTAGAGTTTTGCTCATAATTACTTCTCTCTGTATTTGTTTTTCTACAAATATTTTTTTACTTTCATTTTTGGAAGATGTTTCCTGATTAAACATTCTCATTTGACAGTTATTTGTTCTCAGCACTTTTGACAAAATTTCATAGTTTTCTTATTTCCACTATTCTGGTTTGGAAATTAACTGTCAGGATTTTGTTTTTGTTTTTGTTTTTGTTTTTGTTTTTACTATCTCCTTGAAGTTGTAGATTTACTTTAAGTCTTCATAAGTTTTAGAAAATTATTTATTGTCCATTATTTTTTTAAATTATTGGCTCTGAGTCTTTTTCTTTCTCTTCCTTTCCTGGGGCTTGATTAAATCCTGTCAATGTGAACTATATGTCTCTTAAAAACTATTGTGTCTTTTAAATCCATTTTACTATATCAGTCCAGACAGTTTATGTTGACCTAACTCTCAAGTGTACTTGTTCTTTTTCTTCTGTCACCTATTTTTAAACAAATCAATTTTATTCTTTTTTTAAAAAAAAGATTTTACTTTTATTTATTTATTGAGAGAAAGAGATAGTTACAGAGATAGTGAGAGAGAGCACAAGTGGGAAACAGAGGCAGAAGCAAGATGTGGGGCTCGATCCCAGGACCCTGGGATCATAGGCAGATGCTTAACCGACTGAGCCACCCAGGTGCCCCAATCAATTGTATTCTTAATTTATTATTGCATTATTCAGTTCCAAAATTTCCATTTGACTTATTTCATGGTTTTTTTGCTCAAATTTTCTTTTCGTCAATATTTTTGTATATCTAAATAATATTAATTTTCAACTCTGTGTCCAATGTCCCCAATAGCTGCATTTGTTCTGGGTATGGATTATTTTCTTATTCGTTTCTGTTGATGTTTGGCCATTTGGTCCTCTTTCTGGCCATGCCTTTTGTTTTTTAATTAAATTCTTCCAAACTTGCATAAAAAAAAAATTGTAGAGTACTTGGATGTTATTTTCTTCCACAGAAGATTTCCTTTCTTCACCATCACGTAAAGAACAGGGAAAATGTCCTTGATCCAGTTGAATGGTAAACATACCCGATCTATGTTTACACCTAGGGCTTCTACCTTTGTGATTTTCCTGCCTGCAAGCCTGAGGTGTTTACAAAGGGCCCTTCTCCTGTGGGTTCCCTGAACGTTGCATTTCTTTCTCCAGAACTGTGCAACTATTGAATTTCTGCTTCGCTCTTTAAGTTCTTAGCAGCTGTTTTTAGCTTTCTTTCTCTGAGTCATCACCTGTGCTTGAATAGTGTAAAAGTTGAAAAATGTCTTATAGCAATACTCTACTCAGAATGTCTGGGTCATTTCTCTGTGGTTTTCTTTTCTCCTAGGATTTTGCCCTGCATTCTTTTTTGTTGGGAAACATAAATTTCAGTGATTGCTTTCTTAGCCCAGGAAGTGCTGCTAACACAGGGTTGTTCCTCTCAGTTGGCCCCAGTGTCGTGCACCTAGGATTGCCGAAAAGCTAAAAAGGAAAAAGCAACAGGGAATGCAGGGCTCATCAATGCCTTACCCTTCCTTGAAGATTTTGACCCTCTAGTTCTAACAGCCTTTGTTGTTTTATAAATGCCTTCAGTGATGTTTAAATATTTTATTCCTCTTTTGTAGTTTTTTTTCAGCTCGAGGTTAGCTTCATGCCAGCTACAACCTGTTGTTTCTGTTGTCAGCAGCTTTTGCAGATTAATTGCCATGCACATGTTTATACGAGAATGTGTGTGAACATCTGTATACATGTATGTAATTTATATATGTATTGTGTGTAAATTATATATTTGTGTGTGATATACAAATTACAAGCACAGACAGTTTTGAGAACTAGGGCTTCTACTTTTTAATAGTACAATAGAATAATCAACTTTTGGATGTAAATCTGAATTAAGGGTACTTAATAATCCATTCTACATCCATTTCTTTCCCATGGGTTCATTAAGTTAATAAGAATCTAGGTTGTTAGGATATTTCTTAACCCACCATACTCTGCTGTGTTAAAAATTTGTATTCATATCATCACTGCAAAGCACATAATTTATACATTATTAAAATGTTAACTGAACATAAAGTACATTTGTAATAATGAATATTTTCGACCTTGATAAATAAATTTTCAAAACCTTCACTTGGATTTCATAAATCAGAGGATACATTCAAAGCGTTAATCGTCTCACTGATTTTCGCTCTGATGTCTCTGATAATATTGATATAAAACTGAAATAATTTTACTGTTTGGGTAGGTCTTTCTGATGATGAATCCCATACATTAACAGTTATTGCTTCAATTTGCATCCATGTGAAAGGAAACTCAGAATAGGAGTGGTCAGGATGCAGAAGAGCAGTGAGTGTGTTAGGATGGAAGGTGTAGCTCACAGACTGGGAAATGCACCTGCTGCGGCTGCCCCGCAGTCGCGCCTCACCTTTGGGCCTATTTTCTTAATAGAAAATTTGCTTTTGAAGTAGATGCTGACATTTCTTAATTAGTTTAGTTACTTGGTTTGCATCTTTCAGGATTATCAGTGCAGCCCCTAGAGTGAATGATGACTTCTTCAAATATTTTGTTTCCATTTGCAGATTCATGAAAAATATCTGAAGTCAATGAAAACCTGCACTTTGGTGTTCCATTAATTCCATTCTTTCTTTTCCTTTCTTTTCTTCTCTTTCTTTCTTTCTTTCTTTCTTTGTCTTTCTTTTTTTATTATTTTTTAAACAAGGCAGAGAGAGGGGCAAAGGAGGAGGAAGAATCTTTTTTTTTAAGATTTTATTTATTTACTTGAAAGAGAGAGATAATGAGAGGAGAACAAGAAGGGGGGCAGAGGGAGAGGGAGAAGTAGACTCCCCACTGAGCAGGGAGCCCCGTGTGGGGGCTTGATCCCAGGACCCAAGGATCATGACCTGAGCCAAAGGTAGATACTTAACTGAAATGAGCCACCCAGGTTCTGAGAGAGGATCTTAAGCAGGCACCATGCCCAGGGAGAAGCCCAATACAGGACTCGATATCACAACCCTGAGATCATGGCCTGAGTTGAAATCATGAGTCAGATGCTTAACCTACTGAGCCACCCAGGTGCCCCCATTGTTTCTTTTAATTTAACTTTTTGAAATTTTGCTGACAAAAAAAAACTCATTGCCAAAAAGAGCACAATTAAATAATAAATAATATAAGAGGATTTTGACCCACATTATATAAGAAAAGGCAAAACCACTGTTGTAAACCTTTAGATCATTCTCAACATGTTCTACATACTGATGCTCTACTTTTATTTCTTGAACAAATTTCTTATGCACATAGCCTTTCATTTTCCTGGCTTCCCAAAGACCCCAATGACTGGAGACCTGGCAGTTCTTTTCTTCTGACCGCTCCAGTCCAGGCCTGGCCATAAATACCTGAAGAGGGAGCAACATCAAACTTCTAGGGCCCCCATCAACTACTAGGACTAGTTAGCATTCCCTATTGGCTTGTGTTTGAGTGCACATCATTTATCAGTGAGCACCCTGCAGTCTGCCCATGCAAAGAGCCATTATATATGATGCTCCTGTGGAAGGTCAATAAAAGAAAGACAGGTGTTTGCTCCTTTGCTTCAGGTTTAATGATGTAGTACCATGAGAGTGTTTTTACTGCACGTGCATCTATCTCATCCAGTAATAGATGACACCATATTAAAAACTAAAGAGAATGGGAGCTATTGCAAAATCCTACCACCTTGTTTTATTGCAAATATAAATAAAATCCTTTGCCCAAAATGACAAGTATTTGACAAATGTTAAACTGGAGGTGCAAAGGACAAGGTATAAATCAGGACTTTCTCGGGCAAATCATGATGTATAGTTAGTTATTCATGATACATAGGTAAAATAGAATTGATCATTTGTGAAACGTTTAACATAATTCCCATAATTGTTCCAGATAAAGGTGAAAACACATTCTACTCTCTGTGCTGATATATGATATAAATAATAAGCATTTAAAGATAAGAAATCAGTTCAAAATATCAACTAGACAGGTACATGCATCATTCATATTGTTTGTTGAAAATGTTGCAAAGACCTAATAAATATACTTACATCAACGATCGATTACAATCAATATGAGACCTGTCTTTGGTAATGTATTATAAAAGGATATTTTGTGTACCAATCTGCATCATAGCAGAAAACACCTGCCAGTCTAAAATAGAATACTTTGAAGAGAGTTTAATGAGCAAAATAAATGCACAAGGACAAGCAAGGCAGAGGAAGACCACAAAAGAAGAGTGCCATACCCTGGGTTTGGTAAAAATGGAGGCCAAAAGGGGCCAAGGGTGGAAGCAGACAGAGAAGCTCAGAAAAAGAGCACATGAGGAAGACAGTGTGGTAGGAACTGTTCTTGGTGCCTGGACACATCGAGGACATGGAGAAAACTGTGGTGGCTGCATAAATACCCTGCCCTCATGCACCCCTTCCACCTGACCTCTCTCTGGGGCTGCCCATTGCTGACTATTACCTGGAGGACAGAGAGTGACCATCCAGCCTGCCTCCTAGGGACAAGAAGTGGACAAGGATAAAGAATAGCTCTGGAGGGAAAAGCAGAAGATGACCAGCAAAATGTTATTTCTCCCCTTTATAGAATGAAAATATATAATTGATTTTATTTTGATTTCTTTCTTTGCTGCCAGGAAAATCTAATTCAAGTGACATTTGTGTCTTATTAATTTAACTCAGGTACCATTTTTGAAAAGCATTCTCAAGTCATTTGAAGAATGAGGGAGGAATTATTGATTTTTATAGAGGATCTAATAATTAAAATTAATATTTAAAATGTTTAACATTATCCAGAGCTACTCTTATAGACATTTTCCTTAATCATTATCCTCATATTCTTCAAAAAGAGAGAAAAAACAAAAACAAAGTATGGTTCTTGATGACCAGAGGCTGATCTGGCCCTCATAGCTAAGCCATGTGATTGTATTGCACATAACAAACTCACACAATATCAACTTCAGACAGAATCTAAGACCATGATAAAATGAGACAAACAAGGCCACATTATACATGTATCTAGGCAACAAACCAAAAGCTAGGTTCCTGTGCTACCCACAGATTAGCAAATATTCCACTCTTTCACTAAACAAGTGACAGCTTTTTTACCCAATCATAAAATTGTGACTGCTTTCTGATATGATCCAATCTCAGATGAATTCCTGATTTTTTTAGATGAAATTCCTGATTTTCCCGCAAATCACTGAACCAGACCCCAGATCCTGTAATACTTTCTTTCTGAGACCCTGTTCCTGAGATGGTAGGCAGTTCCCTGTGGAAAGCATTCACCCTTGTAGCAAAGAGTAATAAACCCAATATGTGTAACCACAGCTGGGCTCCTTGTGGTCTTTGGTTGAAGGACATTGGCAATAGCTATCGTTGGAGAGACACTTCCGTGCACCTCATTCATTACTTGCATTCCAGCATGATTTTCTTAAAATCATTCAATAGATAATTTGAAAAAGCCAAGTCATTACAGCTTTAATAGGATTGATTATATCAGGTGCCAAAGTTGGGAATTTTTTTTTCTGTAAGTAAATTATAATCGGCAGCAAAGCTTTTAAAATGACATTTGGTAAACATTTTTATAGCTAAATGGTATGTTAATTATTAAAATTCCTTGATAATATTCATTACTTGTAGATACGTTTCACTTCAGTAGAAAATGGTGTTAATTGTAGAACAAGATGACAAGTGATTAGATGTCTACCTAGAAGAATTTATCAACCCAATCCTTATACTGAAATAGATTCAAGAGAAAAGAAATATTTGAGAAGATAATGACAATTGTCTTTCAAATGGTTAATCTGATGTATTTCCAAAAATGGCTTTTAGAATTCACATATTAAAAACATTTATGAGTTGGAGAAAATATATATGTTAAATTTTCTTTGAGTCTGGAATATTTTTCAAAATTTTATTTTCAATTTCACATGTAAATTCAATCACAGAGCAACACATATTTTAACTAGAAACTATATAACAATGTAACAGACAACAGCTCTGGAAACAGCTGCTGAATGCTTCTCCATAGCCAAAGGTAGAGTTTCTTATTTTTTTTTTTATTTTTGTGGTATGAAAGTTTCAGACTTGTGCTTTTTAACTTTGTCTCCCAGTCTTAACAGCAAAGGGTACATTTTTGTGAAATAATTTGTTTTAACCGTAAGTTTTACTTTCATAAAATGATTAGTGTCCCTGAGAAGCCAAGCCAGTTGAGTTAAAAATATCATCCTTAATGTAACATTTTGTGTCAACTATTGGTGTTCAGTATTGGTATTCAGTATTAATCAACAATTATTACTGAAGATACAAAATAACATATATGAGTTTGTTTAATCTATGGTGATGTAATTTTCTGTAGAATATAACAGGGTAGGCAAAAAAAAATGTTGATAATTTTCTACACCTCCAAGGAAACAAAATATAATCATGTGATTATTATTTTCCATGCAAATAAAATCTTGAATTTAAATGACAGTGAGCAAAGGGTTCATTTAATTTTAATTCTCATAATAACACTGTGAAGTAGGGACTGGTGTCTTCAGTTTGTAAAATGGATTGAGAATTCAGTGAAGAATCTGAAATCAGATTTTTCATATTTTATCTCTGAGTATGTATCTCAACTGTTCTGGCTGGAATTTGAATCAGGATGTCTTGCTTAAGTAACAATGGACCATTGGACTAAGCTCTATACACTATGAAAGTTATAAATATTTATAATTTTCATTAAATTATTTTCCATTCTGTTTATCATGTGCCTGTTCCCTACAATAAGCTGTAGCCTTATTGAAAATCTAAACAATATTAGAGCTGGTTACTAGCGTAACAGTTACATCATACCTGTTTCTTGAGAAATGGATACACAGACTTGGTTTTGTATTAATTAACTGTGAGTACATGCAATATGATAGGGTAGAGATAAGAAGGAAAATGGGAAGTGCTACATGTAAAATGAAGAGAGGACCACCTCTAGTGCCTTTTCTAGTCTCTGGGTTATATCCCTCCAAAGTCAACTTCTCAGTGTTCTTGAGCAAATCGGCTTGACTAAGGGCAGAAAATGGCCCCCGCCCCTTTCAAGTGCAAATATAATTCATTTTCTAGGAACAAGAAAAGACTCTTTGTACTGTCGTAAAAGAAGAGGTAATATATTAAAAAACTAATTGAGAATTCAATACATATTCCCTTACAGAATTTTGCACAGCCCAATTTGCTTTTTGAGCAGATGAACAACAAAATTATTCTTATAGTTCTCTAAATTCAATAGTTTAATGTTAATCTTAAACTCAGGAACTACTAAGACAATATTAATTTAAAGTTTTTTAATTCCTCATCATTTCTTCTGATGGAGCAGAGTTTGGCTTTTTTTTTTTTTCCTCTCCAGAAGTCTTTTATAAAAATGACTACCCATTTTGCATTAGCATAACCTTTAAACTTCATAAGCTGATAAAGTACAAAGCTTGGTTTTATGCTGATTTCAGAAATTGCTTTATCTTATGAGAAAATTTTCTCAGTGTTCTCCAGGGTTTCACGACGTTTGAGAATATGTACTTCAATAACTACCAAGAAGTTTGTTATTTAGGAAAAGTCAATTAACAGTAAAGCATATATAACATAAGAATGTAAACTTTAAAACTTTAAAGCACATATTAAGTGACAATATTGTATGTTGGCTAATATTTTGTGCTCTTTTATCTTTAATTAGCTTGTCTCCCTCCACATTTGAAAATCTAAATATTTAATAAATATCTTCAATTCAAATTTAAAATCAATATTTTATTGAAAATTGTGGTCTTCAAATGCAATTTATTTATAATTAAAAAAAAATCCCCTGCTAGTGCTCTTTCTCTTACTCTTTCTCTCAAATAAACAAAATATTTTTTAAAAATAAAAAAGAATCTTAATGTATGGAAACAATGTCATTTTTCCTACTGTTGTTGTCTTTTTTTTTTAAAGATTTTATTTATTCATGAGAGACAGAGGGAGAGAGAGAGGGAGAAAGAGAGAGAGAGAGAGAAGCAGAGGGAGAAGCAGGCTCCCAGGGAGAAGGGAGCCTGATGCAGGACTCGATCGCAGGACCCTGGGATCATGACCTGAGCTGAAGGCAGATGCTTAACCATCTGAGCCACCCAGGCGCCCCTACTGTTGTTGTCTTTTAAAGATCTCCCATATTTATTTTTTATTTTCATTCATTTTATCATTATGAACATGGTGCCCTTTTAAATATCTCAAAATTCATCTATTGTAAAACATTTTGATCCCTACTGTACCATAATATTAAAGATTTTACCCCAAGTAATCTCATCATTTTTAATTATCTCTATCATTTATGAAAGATGAAAATAGCAAGGCCTTAAAATTAGGAAAAACTATAACTAACTAATACTTAGAGATACTTTGGTACATGAGTAGCTGTTATGCAAAATTTTATATTTAAGAGAGCAAAAAGGTGAAATTTTCATTGAGTCTTTAAATATTCATTTAACTTGGACTACTTGTAAAGTCTCAATCCTCAAGGAGTTCATAATTTAATGGAGGAGATGACATAAATGATAATTATAAAAGAATCCAGGAGAGGGTTTAACAAACATGTTGTGTTAAATGCCTAATAAATATTTTCAGCTTTGCAGCCAAACTTTCTCCCTGACAGCCATTCAGCTTTACAGACAATGAGTGAGTGAGCCTGGATGTGTTCCAATAAAACAATTTATGGACGTAAATTTGAATTTCAATCAATTTTTATATGTCTCAGAATATTCTTCATGCGATTTTTTTCAATGATTTTAATGTATAAAAATCATTTTTAGCTTGCTGGCTGCACCCAATCCAATTCACCAAGCATTTGATTGAATTTGGCCAAGAAATCTGTATTATTTTCCCATTGCCATTGTAGCAAATTACCACGTATGTGGTGGCTTAGAACAACAGAAATTTATTCTCCCACAGTCCTGGATGCCAGAAGTTAGAAATACATTTCAAGGTTTTGGTGGGGTTGCACCTTCTCCAGAGGTGATCCTGCTGATCCTCCTGCCAGCAAGTCCTCACTTGAACCAAGAGTCTCTTGCTGGTGATCACTCTGGTTTGCTTTACACAAGAGAAATCATGGAAGTTTTCTTGGTGACCTGATAGGTAAAATGATTTCTTTTGAGGAAAAAGGTAGTTCAATATTCCAAGGAATTGGGTAGTATGAGTATGGCCACAGAAGCAAAATTGAAAAAGCAGATACATATAATTTAAAAAATACATTATAGCTATCGAAGAATTTTAGTGCTTCTGGAGAGTAAAGTAAATGGAAAGGACTGATGAGTCATGGAAGGATAAAAATACCAAAACCATAGTGATAAGCTAAGACTTTACCCCACCGCAGTGATTTGGGTGGGTGAGAGGATGAATGATGGGTTTTGCATTTTGAGTTTTGTTACTGTGGCTGCAGGAAAGAAGACAGATTTGTAGGTAATTCCGCTGCATTTAATATCTCTTTGCAAGGGGCCAGGTGGTATAAGTTGAAGACTGAACTTAAGTTGTTCTTGATGTGCTTAAGAGGAAATATACACTATATATATATATATATATAGTATAATAATATATATAAAATATATATAATAATATATAATATATACAATTTTTGGAAGCCAAGTGGACAGTGCTGGATCACTCGGTAGTGGGTAGTATGCATTTACAACAGAGTCAAATATATCTCCTAGTGTATAACTTCAGTGAAAATATATGATGGTGCATAAAATGTAGTAAAGGTGACTCTTAGGAACTCAGCTGATCTGGGAGAGAGAAAACTGAGTTGTCAAATGTTGAAGTAATCCATTAAAGCCAAAGGCCCAAAATGAAAGGGTGTGAGCAAGAGGTTAAAGCCAGAGAAAGCACTGACACCCCCCCATTTCCCCCCAGGAAGCAGCACACCAGTGGAGGGTCAGGTGGGTCAGCATGGACATAGGAGACTTCCGACTTTGGAGGAGCTCGAACAAAAGGCTTTGGCAGGCTTATGGACCCAGAGGTGAAGGGGAGAAGGTGGGGAAGGGCTCAGAGCAGGAAAGCACTGGGAGATGAGTCAAAGTGGGGTAACCTGTCTAGTTTCACGTTCAAGGCTCCTCCTTACTCCCTTTGTAAGAGGCCTCAGCAAAGGTTCCCCAAGAAGACCACTGACCAAAGCCTCAGATAAAGTGACCCAGGAATGATTGTACCTCAGCTACCAACGCAAATATGCAAGGAACATGAAGGGCCAGGGGGACCTGAGTCTTTGGCAACAACCTTCTTCGGTGACTCTAGTGCATGGGCTATGTCCCCCACCTGGTGTGGTGAGGGCAGCTTCTCCTGAGGCCTGCAGGGAAAGGCGGCTGTATTGCCTGTGAGCAAACCTGAAAAATCACACATAGGTTTTCACCACGAGGAGCCTGACTCCTCAGTGACAAATACTGTTTGCAAAGAAAGACTCTTTTAGTTTTATAAATGCTGTTTTTGATGAAACTGTGAGAAAAGAAATTGTAAATATCTAGTGTAAAGGTGAGTATAACTTTGAGAAGAGTTGAAGTAGAGATTTGGGAATTTTCAGCATTTGTTGCTAACTGAAACAAGAAAAGAAGAAAACAGTTACTCGGAAGAATAAACAGAGTGAAAAGATGGGAGAGCAAAGCCAAGATCTTGGCGAACAGAAAGAGTCAAAAGATAATCAGAAAGAGACAGATCATTCAAAAGATAGATGAAAAAATTAAGTTTCAGTTTAGACTGAAAAGTATCTTGTCACAATAGAACACAAATAGGTAATTTTGCAGAAAAAGATTATACATATAAACAGAGAAAGAACAGCAGTTTCAGTTACAAGTAAGTAAAGTCAAAACAACAGAAACTACATCATCTCGTGTGCTACAAACTCAGCTATAAATGTGTGCAAGTTGAAAAAAATGATGGGTTTCTGTCCAAGGTAGTAAATAGAGCTTCTGTGCATTGCAAGGCCCAGAATTCCATGTGCCGCCTTCACCTCTGAGCCTCACAGGATCCAAAGGCTTAAGTCTAAGTCCTTTTTCCAACAGATCTACCCGCACCCCTCAGGAAAGTCTCCCCATCCAGCTAGTTCCCCTATCAGTGGGAGCACCTGCACCCCATCTGGTCCTCAACCTTCCTACCAGCCCAAGAAACTATTCAACAAGTCAGTTATATTCTCCTGTAGGAAATAGATGGTACCTCTCCTTCCCATTAATACAAGGCCCACCTTTTTTTTTTTTTTTAAGATTTTATTTATTTATTTGACAGAGAGAGACACAGCGGGAGAGGGAACACAAGCAGGGGGAGTGGGAGAGGGAGAAGCAGGCTTCCCGCCAAGCAGGGAGCCTGATGCGGGGCTCAATCCCAGGACCCTGGGATCATGACCTGAGCTGAAGGCAGACACTTAATGACTGAGCCACCCAGACGCCCCCAAGGTCCTCCTTAAAAGCCCTGTCTGTTTCATTCTGCTCCTTAATGCAACCCCTCTGGAGCCTTGCATTGCACATGGTGTCCTCCTCCCTTGGGCTGTAAATATATGTGACTAATAAACTGTTACTGACCGCATCTTCCCAGGGTTATGTGTGGTGTATTTGGCCATCTTGTACTATTTAGGGTCAGGAAACCCTCTTCACCAACAGAACAATCTTCCTCTGAAGGTTTATCTAAATGACAACAGAAATGAAAGAGGGGTTTGAATTTCTGTTGTCTTAGAAATGATTGAGTGGAAAGTGATCTATGGTCCAAAGATTTTGACAAAATATTAGGAAAAGGGAAAGCTTGATAGAAAGATACAGATGGACAGAACTGAATGGATGTAGCCACATCCCAGAAAACAAAGATGTTATAGGAATGATTCTTCCTGAGAAATTCTTCAGAAATGTCCAAAACAAAAATTCCTTAATAATTTGACTGCGATATGGCTACACCATTCACCATGACCCCCTCTCCTTGGCACACAAACAACACACACACACACACACACACACACACACACAATCTGGATTTACATCATTGCCCTTTGGAGGAAATAAAAATAACTCAAAGTTATTTAGTGATATTTCTGGGAGATTTTTTTTTTTTTTTGTATGGTAAGCATAGAAGCCAGAGTAAAACCTTCCTTATTTGGTGGTGGAATGGAAGCAGATGGGTCTGACTCACCTACCCTCTTTCCCTTACTCCTCCTGAGATGCAGTCTGTCCATCAACAACCTTCCCCCACTGCCAAGTATACTATCGTCAAAGTCAGCTCACAAATTCAGGGAAAAATATTTCACAGGGATCTCAAGGCTATTGAAGAAAACAGCAGTATGAAAGAGAAGAACTAGGTGGAAACAAAAGATGAAACACAGCAGATAAACAAAAACAACCAAAAGTAAGAGGGACAGTTCAGAAAGAATTTAGAAGTTAGTCCATTTGACTTTTCCTTCATAAGCAAATCACGTTTTTTTTTTCTCTGACAGTTTTTTTCTCTGTGTTTTCTATCATCATTATACTGAAATGTCATAAGAAAGTTACTAGGCATTATTTACAAGTCCTCCCTTCACTGGTTATTCCTTTTCACTGATTTTCATCTGGATAAGCACACTAGGCTCCCTGGTTTCTTTCTCGTCTTTATGCAAAGTTATCTTCTTTGCGAAGAGTTCCTTGACCACCTTACCTAAAATATCAACCTACTTCCTGAACACATATCTTATCCCCTTTCTTGATGTCTTTTGTTCTCTTTAGGACATAACACTCTTTAATATACTATATTTACCTTTCTTATATTGTCCTTCTCCACTTAAAATGTCTGCTCTTTAAGTGCAAAGATACTAATCTCTTTTGTTTTATCACTGTATTCCCAGCTCCTAGAGTATCTGGCATATTATAATTGTTCAACTAATGTTTACTGAAGGAATGAATAGCTCATTTGGGGGGTAAGGTCAAACAATCTACCACTTTATTTTATTTTAAGCAAGGGCTTTTTGATGGTTGGGGGAAGTGGTAGAAAAAGGAACTAGAGTTAGTAGAATTAGGCAGAGGGGAGATAAGATGTGAATGGGGGGTGAAGTTTCTGGAAGGATACAAAATAAGAAAAAAATTGGATATTTGAATTTTAAAACCTGAGCTGGAATAATATAGGGTGTTAACAAGATCCATGGGGAGATCTACTATATTGTAATAAACCCTGAGGGCAAGTGGCTTGAGGGAGCTCCAGCAGAATTATTGTTGTCTTGGAAGATAGTCAAGATGACAATATTAAGAAATATATCATGTGTAGGAAGATCTGTTAGCCAGGGTTCTCCAGAGAAACAACAAATGGGATCTATATGGATATATGGAAAGAGATTATACAGAGGGATTGGTTTATGCAGTTATGGAGGCTGAGAAATCTCATGATCTGTGTCTGCAAGCTGGAGACCCAGGAAAGCCAGTGGGGTGGTTCCAGTTTAATCCTAAAGGCCTGAGAATCAGGGGAGCCAATGATATATGTCTCAGTCTTAATCAGAAGGTTCAAGAGCTGGAGGCCAAATGGTGTAAATAGAGGTCCAAGTCTGAAGACCTGAGAACCAGGAACACAGATGTCCAAGGGCAGGTAAAGATGGATATCTTAGTTCAAGCAGGGAAGAAATTTGCCCTTTTAGAAAAAAGGGCATTTTTATTCTATTCAGGCCCTCAATGGATTGGATGATGCCCACCTGCATTACTGAGAGTGATCTTTCTCAGTCTACTGATTCAAATACTAATCTGTTCTGGAGACACCCTCACAGACACA
Organism: Callorhinus ursinus; assembly: GCF_003265705.2. Taxonomy (NCBI): domain Eukaryota; kingdom Metazoa; phylum Chordata; class Mammalia; order Carnivora; family Otariidae; genus Callorhinus; species Callorhinus ursinus. The sequence goes on along the minus strand of NW_027397069.1, from coordinate 15,636,032 downwards.
CCCAGATTTAATGTTTTACCAGCTATCTGGGCATCCCTTAGCCCAGTCAAGTTGACACATAAAATTAACAGTCACAATCTGTAATTAGACATGAAGAAACAGTGGTTAAAAAGGATTGACGAATGCAAAGTAAGTCTCCCTTTGTCAATGGCTTCGTGTTATTTATATATCAAGATCAAATCTTCAAAACATGGATTCTAGAGAGAAATCAGATTACCATACACTGGGAAGAAGGGAAAGCTTTAAATTCAGAAATAAAGGAGGGGACTGGTTACCAAACTTGGATCACAAGTTTGGAGCTGGATACACTACAGTAATGTCCTGTTGGTCACCTGCCTGAGGGATGGTACAGGCACAAAATTTTGCCTAGTTATATGAGAGTTCATCTAGCAAGACTTCACTTTCTAATAAATTTGTAAAACACTGCCTAATTAATCTCATTCTATGAGTATCGCAACACAGTATAGCAAATTAAAAGCTATTTCAAGTTTGAAATAAACCTGCTTTGTTGAACCCGATTTTCTCTATGTTTAGTTAAAGAATATATTTTTCACAATATGTCTGTTAATTTCCGGTGGAACTGGCAAGAAATGTTTTCCTAAAGCATAGGATGAGGCTGGGGCTATCAGCAGAGATACATTGCCTCAAGTTGCTGAGAAGATTAAACTATTTGGTCAGAAAACAAAGCAAGTCAATAATATAATGTGTTGGCATTGATCCATTGACACTCATTTCCCAAATTTTATTCATAACTGTTGGATACATGTATGAAAATGCAAGTACATCATTACTAGAAAGATAATTTAAATAACTAAACAATAGACACAGTGTAAACAACTGCAACACAATGATATTATTGAACAAGTCAAAGCATAATCTTTTATAATATTTTTGCAAAAAAAAGGGTATTTTATGGGGTACTTTATATAATATTTATTTATTTATTTATTTATTTATTTATTTATTTTAGGGGGGCAGAGGGAGAAGGAGAGAGAATCCCAAACAAACTCATAGCTGAGCCCCACTCGGGGCTTGATCTCACCACCCTGAGATCATGACCTTAGCTAAAATCAAGAGTCAGATGCTTAACTGACTGAACCCCACCCAAGAACTTCTATAGTATTTCATTTTAAAGGAGATAATATTGTTATCAGGGCTGTTGAACAGTTCCTCTCAAACCCATGTTTACCTAGAACCTTTCAAACTGTTTTGAAAATGGGTTTTTTTGTAGATGTATAATTAGTTAAGATGGAAAAATGTCGTGGAAAAGTATGTTTGTGTGTTTGCCTTGTTGCCCAGTGTTATCCTTAAATATGTAAGGATATGTCTAAAGGACATGTTAAATGCATGATTTATTTATTTACTTTTCTACTTGTTTTAAAGTCCATATATTTCTCATGACCTATGAAGTATTAATTTCTCAAATAATATTAAGCATACAATTTCCATACAACAGCAAACTCTAGAAAGCTTCTCTCAGGTCCTGTTTTGAATAAGATTTTGTAAACACAACAAATTTATTTCCATGTTTTATGTGTAATTTCCCAAGCATGGAGGCAGGGAGTGAACGAAGTTCAGTGTGTCATTTATTTGCTTCTAGTTACAATTTAATTGATTTTATGATGGATCCCACTACACAAAGTTGTAGTGAAATTCTCAAGAATTACCTTGTTTGGGTACAAAGTGTAATAAAATGAAGGCTTCTTAAGATATCATTAAAACATAAAACATAGGTTGATACCTTGTTCCACATGATTGGATACAAAACAAATTTCTGTTGTCAATTTTTTCTTATAATTTCATTGGGATTTGAGGATTCTATTGACATAATTTTCAAAATATTTTCTTAGTTCTAAAGTTACTGTTTCTTGGTTTTCATATGTAGATAAAAACAGTACGTATTTTGAAAAAAATTATTATGTCTCTAGCTTGAACTAGAACATTTGAGAGTATAAATAGCAGTTAGAGGGGGCTCCCTGGTGGCTCAATACGTTAAGTGGCAGATGACTTGGGATTTTAGCTCAGATCGTGATCTGAGGGTGGTGAGGTTCAGCCCTGGTCTCCACAGTCAATGGGAAATCTGCTAAGGATTCTCTCCCTCTCTCTTTATCCCTCCTCCTGCTCACACACCTCTCTCTCTCAAATAAATAAATAAATCTTTAAAAATAAATAAACAAATAAATAAATAAATAGCAGTTAGGGTTACTTTTTTGGTTTTCACCCCTCACTTTTGTGGCTTAAATATCACTTAAATAAAACTAGTAAATATTTATCATATTTTCTATCATGTTTTTAATATATATTACTTCTACTTCTACGTTCATAATTGTCTCCCTATAGACTTATATTCAAATTGAATCAGAAATCCCAGAGGCACAAAATATTTAAGAAAAGTTTGATGTATTCTCTTGCTTCCTTAAACTTATTGTTGGCTTCAATACGAACAATTTGGACAATATGTTTTTCATTGAGGAAACCTAAAAAATGGTAATATAATGTGTTATAAAGAGGTAGAAATTGAAGGTAATGTTAAATTAAGGATAGAGTGTGAGTTTCTCTATGTGAAAACAATGTTCCATGAAAAGGAGATGGGTTTCAATAAGATCTCTATTTTAAGAAGAATGGTAATGAAAATAGGTTCATGGTACATGTGAGGACATTTGTTTGACAAGGATCAAAAAAATTGAAGGATTAAAGAAAATACATAAGGGCATACTGACATTTTATTGGGCAAAATAAATCTCAAAAATTATTATAGAAAAGTGTGGATTTTGTTACTCCTTAGAAGTCTCCAGAACTGTGAGAAATAAATTTCTGTCTTTTAAGTCACGTAGTCTGTGATTTTTTGCTGTGACAGCCCAGGTAGACTAATGCCCAATGTTGTTACTCTTCTCTTCCACAGTCTAGGAAATAATTGATAAGTCAAATTAGTTTCTGAGTGACTTCTATCTGTTGGAAGTCATAGGCACTGTTATCTGCTGAATCTTTACAGTAGGAATGATTGCATATAAATATTTCTGTGTACTAAATCATTTCATCTTTAAAACAAACCAGTGAGATAGGTGACACCATTTCCTTGTTTTGCAAGGATAAAACTGCAGCACAAAATTCCTCAGAAACTTGACTAAGGGCATGAGTTCAGGAAATCTGGAATTGACACTTCAACCCACATAATGTATCTTATTAGTGTATACTTAAAATTTCTGGTAACTGTCCTTTAATATAATCAGATACTTGGATGGGCTGTACAAGTATCTTTTCTTGTACCCAAACTGGTAAGTTTTGTGCATTAATCTTCTACACTTCTGTCTCTACTCCGGTGAGTGAGATATGCTTTTTCTCAATAATTGGGCTATATCACAAAAGAGATACAGAAAGTTTGTAAGCCACGCAGAACCCTGAATCATTTTTTCATATTTTTATCACATAATTCAAACCCACTGAAAAATAAATTATGTTAAGAATGCCAAAAACATTTCACTTTATCAAAGAAGAACACGGATTTTTTTAAAAGATTTTATTTATTTATTTGACAGAGAGGGAGAGAGAGACAGCGAGAGAGGGAACACAAGCAGGAGGAGTGGGAGAAGCAGGCTTCCCAACAAGCAGGGGGCCCGATGCAGGGCTCGATCCCAGGAACCCAGATGATGACCTGAGCCGAAGGCAGATGCCTAGCAACTGAACCACCAAGGAGCCCCAAAAATATGGATTTTTTTTTAAAACAGAAACAGCCAAACTCAGGGATGTGGAGAAAGGGGATCCCTCCTACACTGTTGGTGGGAATGCAAGCTGGTGCAGCCACTCTGGAAAACAGTATGGAGGTTCTTCCAAGAGTTGAAAATAGAGCTACCATGTGATCCAGCAATTGCACTACTGGGTATTTACCACAAAGATACAAATGTAGGGATCTGAAGGGGTACGTGCACCCCAATGTTTATAGCAGCAATGTCCACAATAGCCAAACTGTGGAAAGAGCCAAGATGTCCATCGACAGATGAATGGATAAAGAAGAGGTGGTATATATACACAATGGAATATTATGCAGCCATCAAAAGGAATGAGATCTTGCCATTTGCAACGGCATGGATGGAACTGGAGGGTGTTATGCTGAGTGAAATAAGTCAATCAGAGAAAGACATGTGTCATATGACCTCACTGATATGAGGAATTCTTAATCTCAGGAAACAAACTGAGGGTTGCTGGAGCAGTGGGGGGTGGGAGGGATGGGGTGGCTGGGTCATAGACATTGGGGAGGGTATGTGCTATGGCGAGTGCTGTGAATTGTGCAAGACTGTTGAATCACAGATCTGTACTTCTGAAACAAATAATGCAACATATGTTAAGAAAAAAGAAAAAGAAGAAGATAGCAGGAGGGGAAGAATGAAAGGGAGTAAGTCAGAGGGGGAGACGAACCATGAGAGACGATGGACTCTGAAAAACAAACTGAGGGTTCTAGAGGGGGGGAGGGTAGGGCGTGGGTTAGCCTGGTGATGGGTATTAAAGAGGGCACATTCTGCATGGAGCACTGGGTGTTATGCACAAACAATGAATCATGGAACACTACATCAAAAACTAATGATGTAATATATGGTGATTTAAATAACAATAAAAAATTAAAAAAAAACTGCCAAACTGCTTTCCAAAGTTGGTTGTATCATTTTACATTTGTTATCACTAGTATAGGAAAGTATAAGTTCGTCCACATCCTCACCAATTGTTGTTATTGCCAGGCTTTTAAATTTTAGCCATTCTAAGAGGTGTGTAGTAATATCACATTTTCCTTTTAATTTGCATTTTCTTAAACTGATTGTTTTCAGCATTTTTTGTTGAAGTCTAATTGATATAAAATATCCTATTAACTTCAGGTGTACATCATAGTGACTGAGTATTTTATACATTATGAAATGATCTTCATGATCTTCATTGGTCACCATACATTATTACAATATTATTGACTATATTCCCTATGCTGTGCATTATATCCCTATGACTTACATACTTTTTTAAAAGATTTTATTTATTTATTGTCAGTAAGGGAGAGAGAGCAAAAACAAGGGGAGTGGCAGGCAGAGGGAGAAGCAGGCTCCCCGCTGAGCAAGGAGCCCAATGCAGAACTCCATCCCAGGACCCCAGAATCATGACTGAGCCAAAAGAAGATGCTTAACCAACCGAGCCACCCAGGCATCCCCATGACTTACATATTTTATAACTGGAAATTTGTACCTCTTAGTCCCCTTCACCTATTTCACCCAGTCCACCCACCCCTGCAAATCCCTCCCCTTGGTGGTAACCAACAGTTCGTGTATCTATGAGTTTGTTACTGTTTTGCTTTGCCTGTTGTTTTGTTTGTTTTCTTAGATTCCACATAAATGTGAAATTATATGGAATTTGTCTTTCTCTGTCATATTTGACTTATGACTTATTTTACTTATCATAATACCCTGTAGGGCCATCCTTGTACAAATGGCAAGATCTCATTCTTTTTTATAGATGAGTAATATTCCATTGTATAAATATACCACATCTTCTTTATCCAGTCACCTATCAGTAGAATCTTCTCTTGTGTTTTTTTTTCTTTCATCACGTCTTTTTTCTTTATTTTTAGTACAATTTTATGTTCCTAGAACAATTGAAGGGAAAGTAAAGAGATTTCCCATATACCATCTGCCTTCACGCAATCTTAGCCTGCTCCATTATCAACATGGCCCACCAGGGTGATCACATCTTCTGTATTGAAGTATCTGTTCAAATATGGCACATTTTATATAGAGGAATACTCTTTTATTGAGTTTTATGAATTCTTTATATGTTATAAATAAAGGTCTTTATCAGATATACGGTTTGCCAATATTTCCCTGTGTCTTTTGTTTTCATTCTCTTAACATTATCTTTAGAAGGGCAAAAAGTTTTAATTTTGATTAAGTCAAATTTATCACTTGGTTCTTTTACAGTGTGCTTTTAGCATTGTATTTAATACATCTTTGTGGGGCTCAGTTGATTAAGCATCTCACTCTTGGTTTTGTGTCAGTCATCATCTCAGGGTGGTGGGATCAAGCCCCATGCTCGGGGTGGAGTCTGCTTGAAAGAATCACTCCTTCTGTACCTCCCCCCACTTGCGTGGGTGCTCTCTCCCTCTCTCTCTAATAAATAAATAAATCTTTATAAAATATATATATATATCTTTGTAATCCCAAGGTATAAATGTTTTGCTCCAGTCAATTTTTTCTCTAAGTTAATGATTTATGTTTTATGTTTAGGTGTAGTATCCAGAAAATATTCTAAAAAGTAAATAGAAAACACAAGTTGCCCAGAGATATTTGTTAGAAATCCTACCCTTCCTGCATGAAAATTGGCTTTTTACTTTTGTTAAAAATTAGTTGCCCATGTATATATCTGTGGGTCTATTTATTTATTTATGGACTATTTATTTATTTTTACACCAACATGGCACTTTCTTGATTAACTTACCTTTATAAAGTTTGGTACACATATTCCTACGCTCTGATCCATCCATTCCACTCCTAGGAATTTATACAAAAGAAATGGAAACATATGTCTGTACAGATATTTGTATATTAATACTATTAGGAACTTTATTTGAAATAGTCTAAAACTAGAACTATTTGGGTAAACAAAATATTCCATATCTATGCAATGGAATGCTATTGAACAAATAAAAAATGAAGTATTGATACAAGTTACAACATGGATTACTCTTAAATAATTATGCTGCATCAAAGAAGCTAAACAAAGGGGAGTACATTCTATTTGTTTCCATTTATATGAAATTCTAGAAAATACACACTAATATATAGCGACAGAAAGCAAATTGTTGGCTGGAGAGGGAAGGAGAGAATCTGAAGGGCATGATGGGAAAAATTACAAAGGCTCACCAAGAAACTTTTGAGGTTGATAGGCACATTCATTTTCTTTATTGTGGTGATGGTTTCACTCAACTACATTTGATACATACGTCAAAATGCTTAAAATTTTACACTTAAGTAAGTGCAGTTTGTTGTATATAAATTATATCTCAATAAAACTTTAAAAATATAGATGAAGAAAGACTATCCTATATGCTTCCTCTAATTGTTCTCACCCATGATGATTTATTCCACTACCGTAAATAAGTCGAGACATCAATTTTAGTCATCAGCTCACAGTCCACCTTGTAGCTACACACCCATATATGTTATGATTTACTATAACTCTGTTACTGAGTGTTCTATAAAATTGGACTCTTAAATTAAACGCTTTTTTTCTCTTAGTAGCTCAGTCTGTCTCAGACAGAACTGATATAGAAAAGAGTCACTAGAGAAGAATTTTAAGGGGAATGTCAAATCCTTTCTCTTCCATGTACCAATAATTCCCAATATCTGAGTTTTTGCATAGAAAACTTTCAGGATCTTGCTCTTAATCTCCTGCAATTACATCTTCTCTCTTTAATTTTATTTTCAAAATATAAGTGATTGCTTCTTTTCTGAACTTGCTAGGCTCTTTTATATCACACAGTTCAATACATATTGTGTCATTTGCCTATAAATTCATCCCTTTTCTTAGTCCAATGCTATCATCTTTATGAAGGTTTTTTTTTTTAACCCCCCTCACTAATGTAAGAGTTCCTTTTCCTATGGACTCACTGTATTAAATAAACATCAAACACTAAACTTTTCTTAAGAGCAGGATGTGAGATATGCATTTTAATTTTTACATTCTTAGGGCTGAACACAGTCCCTGGCACATGCTTGGTATGTAATGAATTGGGTGATGTGAATAAATGGACAAGATAATTGGCCATCAGGTACAGTGCTCTTAATATGCCCAGAGAGGGTTTGCCTCACTTGAGTATTTTTTCTCTTCTATAAGCATCAAAAGACAGGTTTCAGAAAGCAGATGGCACATCTATTTATTTGGCAGGATGTACCAATCTTGTTTGGTACAATGTTTCATTGAGTATTCTCCATAAAATATTTGTGTCATAAATACTTATTGACCTAATGGATTACTAGTGAAGAGGTACATGGGTCAAAATAATATATCTGCTGTGACTATTGATTTGGTGGATGGTCTGACTAACCAAGGTGGAGCAGGAGGAGATTTATGGATTTGGACATAGATTAGGAGAGAATTTTTCGCCCCTCACATTTCATAGGCAGGAATGCACTGCCCATGCAAATTTTGCTCATTTACATAACCACTGATGAAGGAAGTTAATTATGTATAGCTAACATTTGAATCTGCTTAGTGGGAGAGATGTTCAATAGATAAAATTGTGAAAATCACGGACCATATCCACTTTTAGGTTGGTGCTACTATGTTAAATATTCTGCATTGTTTTCTGTGCAATTCCCTCTTTATTCAGCTTCCCATGATAACTCAGAAATGTTAATACTTCCTATTTCCAAGTTGCGTATTGGAAGTTGGTAAATGAACAAATAGAAAGGGAATTTTTTAACTTGCTTATTAAAAGTGTTTCTGCTCCTCCTTTTTGTTCTCTTCCTTTTCCTCATTGCTTCTTCTCCTCCTTCACATCATTATCAAGCCATTACCTTAAAAGTCATGTCCTCTCAAGTTCCCTTCTATGCATCCATTCTTTTACATTAGAAACCTAAAGATGATTAAATGATGCTCCGAATTGTATTTCACCATTCCCTGCATATTTTAGAACGCTGCTTTTGAAATTTTATGAGAGCTTGCAGTTTTTCATATTCTTAACCAGGTAATATCATTAGTTGTGATTCATAGTAATACTCAATATCATTTTCTAACATAAATTAAACTAAAATTTAAGACACATTTTAACTAAAACCTTTAATTAAGATATTTCTACATAATTATATTAAGCAACATGCTCCCTGAAATTTAAATGGTAAAATAGGATGTCACATTTACACATTTAAATTACACACACTCATGTATACATATTCATAGAATTCACAGACAAAGTGCAAGTTATTAAAAAATAATTCTTCCTCTAGAATTTCTGACTGGCTTTAACATTCTTGGAGCATTGCATTATGTGAATTTATGTGCACATTCACTGAAGACACAACTCAGATAGATAACGTTTGAAGAATTAACAGATCAAAAATATACTTTCTATGAATACTGAATAATTTAGAGTATGGAAACTTGCAATTCTAACTTGATATTTAGGAATGATAAAACCTTTACAGTCAAAATGATATAATCCCGAGATTATATAATTCACTGCTTTCAGGTCAATATACTTCACTGAGCACAAAATATTTTAAAAAGAAGAAATTTACTGTAAAAACTGACTTGAACCCAATGAGGTATACCTACTACTTTTCACAAGCGGTCCATCTACAGCCCAAAGTTTAGGTCCTGTCTTAAAGTCAGCCCTGATGCCCTTGAACGTAGTCATGGCCAAGTGACTAATTTTGAACATGGGTCATGAATAGATACTGTTTTCTCACCCTGGGCTAATTGGCAACATTCTAGAAGTGGGAAAATGATTCAGCTAAGTCACATTGTAGAGCACCTTTGTTCCTTTGCACCAACTTGCATTGGTTTCGTCCTGTGAGAGATATAAAATATTTATTGTCCTAAGGTGCTTCATTCTCACTGTTGTTTTCAGTGTTATTCAAACCTGAATAATTCAATCACAAAGACAAGGATGGCACCTCATCTTTTCCTTTCTATATCTTTAAGCAGCAGTGTGAAACCACCTGCCTGCGACAAACAACTGTTGTAGGATTTGTTTTATGTTGTTTTCGTTTTGTTGTGATTCGATGTAGGCATTGTAGAATGAAAATTTAGCAGGTATTCATATGTACACATGCACCCAGATTATGAACTCAGGTATGTGGACAGGTGCTTTCTTCAAATCAAAACATAGATGAATAAAATCCAGGGAAATATGACCCCTGGTTTAATCATTCATTATCATGAAATCACTCTCCTTGTCGCCTCCCTGTTAAATGTATATGTGAAGCTTGGCACTGAAGATATGAAAAACAGAGTAGTGGAATAGGTTATTACAGATTATAGAATGTTTTAGCCCCCTTGTAATCTTATTAAATGTTTGCTAATCTAGAAAAATACAATGATAAGTAGGTTGTCATTTTTCTGGGAAAGTTGCAATAAGAAAGTCATATATTAGTAGCTTAAAGACCAAATCAATTTCACATGAGTTTGTTTGACTTGGACAGTTGTAAACCAAGCAATATTTTTTTATTTTATTATGTTATGTTAGTCATCATATATTACATCATTAGTTTTTGATGTAGTGTTCCATGATTCATTGTTTGCATATAACACCCAGTGCTCCATGCAGCACGTACTCTCTTTATTTTTTTTTTAAAGATTTTATTTATTTATTCATGAGAGACACAGAGAGAGAGAGAGATAGAGAGGCAGAGGGAGAAGCAGGCTCCCAAGGAGCAGGGAGCCCGATGCGGGACTCGATCCCAGCACCCTGGGATCATGACCTGAGCCGCAGGCAGACGCTTAACCATCTGAGCCACCCAGGCGCCCACGTACTCTCTTTAATACCCATCACCAGGCTAACCAAACTAGAACCCTCAGTTTGTTTCTCAGAGTCCATAGTCTCTCATGGTTCATCTCCCCCCTCCGATTTCCCCACCTTCATTTTACCCTTCCTGCTATCTTCTTCTTTTTTTTTTAAAACATATAATGTATTGTTTGTTTCAGAGATACAGGTCTGTGATTCAACAGTCTTACACAATTCACAGCACTCACCACAGCACATACCCTCCCCAATGTCTATCACCCAGCCACCCCATCCCTCCCATCCCCCACCACTCCAGCAACCCTCAGTTTGTTTCCTGAGATTAAGAATTCCTCATATCAGTAAGATCATATGATATATGTCTTTCTTTGATTGACTTATTTGGCTCAGCATAATACCCTCCAATTCCATCCACATGGTTGCAAATGGCAAGATTTCATTCCTTTTGAAGGCCACATAATATTTCATTGTATATATATACCACCTCTTGTTTCTCCATTCATCTGTCGATGGGCATCTTGGCTCTTTCCATAGTTTGGCTGTTGTGGACATTGCTGCTATAAACTTCAGGGTGCATGTACCCCTTTGGATCTCTACATTTGTATCTTTGAGGTAAATACCCATTAGTCCAATTGCTGGGTCATATGGTAGCTCTATTTTCAACATTTTGGAGAACCTCCATACTGTTTTCCAGAGTGGCTGCACCAGCTTGCATTCCCACCAACCGTATAGGAGGGTTCCCCTTTCTCCACATCCCCGCCAACATCTGTCATTTCCTGACTTGTTAATTTTAGCCATTCTGACTGGTATGACATGGTATCTCATTGAGGTTTTGATTTGGATTTCCCTGATGCTGAGCGATGTTGAGCACTTTTCCATGTGTCTGTTGGCCATTTGAATGTCTTCTTTGGAAAAATGTCTGTTCATGTCTTCTGTCCATTTCTTGATTGGATCATTTGTTCTTTGGGTGTTGAGTTTGATAAGTTCTTTATAGATTTTGGATACTAGCCCTTTATCTGATATGTCATTTGTAAATATCTTCCCCCATTCTGTCAGTTGTCTTTTGGTTTTGTTGACTGTTTCTTTTGCTGTGCAAAAGCTTTTTATCTTGATGAAGTCCCAATAGTTCATTTTTGCCCTTGCTCCCCTTGCCTTTGACAATGTTTCTAGGAAGAAGTTGCTGCCTGTGTTCTCCTTTAGGATGTGGATGGACTCCTGTCTCACATTTAGGTCTTTCATCCATTTTGAATCTATTTTTGTGTGTGGTATAAGGAAATGGTCCAGTTTCATTCTTCTGCATGAGCCAAGCAATATTTTTAAGTAAATAAATAAACAAAAGTATTGTCCCACATTTTAAAAATATACATACCCACATTTCTGCTAAGAAAACATGTAAGTGTGGGTGCCTGGGTGGCTCAGTTGGTTAAACGACTGCCTTCGGCTCAGGTCATGATCCTGGAGTCCCAGGATTGAGTCCCACATCAGGCTTCTTGCTCAGCGGGGAGTCTGCTTCTCCCTCTGACCCTCTTCCTTCTCGTGCTTTCTATCTCTCATTCTCTCTCTCTCTCAAGTAAATAAATAAAATCATAAAAAAAAGAAAACATGTAAGTGTAAAGCACCTGAACCCATTTCAAAGGGCACAAACTCTTCATTGCAATGGTCTTTACAACTTGCCTTTTCATTCTTATATGCAGCTGGGTTTATGTATCTTTCCTGCTGGGCAAGTGAAGATTTTCATCTCCCTATATAGCAAATAAATAATGTGAGTAATAAGGTACATCATTCATTGTGACAATTAGTGTTTAACAGCATAATTCAGTACTTAATATCGGGTCCCTTAAGTCCAAGAAACTGTATTAGATACTCCAGATATGGTTCAAACTTATAACTTATTTTGAGCTTATACCTCTGTGTTAAACTGACTTAACAATAGAAAGGAGGTGGAGAAAGATGAGAAGACTAAACATTTTAATTAAAAAATGAGAACTAAAAACACGGAGATCTGTTTCAGACCATAAATCCAGATAATTAAGCCTTTGGCTGGATGAAGGTTTAATAACTTAATCCAGTATCTATGCATATTTAGGTGTACTTGTCTGATGACTTTAAGTAAGTTCATCAGTGTCTTAAGTCTTTAACTTGTATAGTTTTAACATTAAAAGCAATTTAAATATAAATAAAAGCATTTCTTATACTCTAGAAATAGATTAAAATCTCTCTGCTTAAAAAATGTAAATAAATTAAATCCCTCTGCTCATGATAAATAGGAATGGAAATGTTAATAACTGGTCTTGTTCGTTGCCTTAATCAATTCCTTCATTCAGTCAAATATCTCTGCTTATTCTGTGAAGGCACTATGCTAGAGATATGAGTACATCAGTGTCCAAAAGAGAAAATATTACATATATGTCATTGACTCATACATATTCTGCTGTGCAAGGAGAAATTAGAGAATACACATAATGAATACATAATATTGTATGTTAAAAATAAAAAAAAATTGGAAAACTTGAGGTTTAATTGAATTAGGAATGCTGGGATGAGGAATTAAGATGAGAAGCAGGTTGCCTTTACATTTTAAATAGAATGGAAAAGGTACATTTCATTAAAAGGTCACATTTAAGCAAGGATTTGAAGGAAGCTGGGATGTTAGCCAGGTGAATATCCAGAGGAACATTCCTGACAATGAGAACAGTCCAAACAAAGAGCCTCAGAAAGGACAACTCTTGGATTCTTCAAGGATTTTTAAGGTGGCCCAGGTGGCTGGATGAAGTAATCAGTAGTGGTTGAAATTTGAGAGATAACAGGAGGCCAATCAGGTAGGATCTGTAGTCCATTACAGTGACTTTGGCTGCTTCTCTGCATAAGATAGGAAATCATTTGGACAGAATAATGACATTGACTGGCTTACAGTTTCAACGTTTCACTCTAGACACTCAAGAATCAACTGTAAGGAATACAGGAAAGAGGAAGGAGGCTCCTGTGATAATCAAGGAAAGCCTTCTATTGACTTAGACCAAGATAATCAGAGTGATCCACAGAGTTAGATTAGAGGTTAGGTATATTTTCACGGTAGTGCCAACAGCATTTGCTGTTATATTTATCATGTTTATGAGAGGGAGAAAACCAGGATGACTCCAAATTTTGTACTTAAATAAGAAAAAGAATGGAGTTCCCATCAAATGAAGGGGAAAACTTTAGGTGAAGCAGGATGAGGAGTGTTCAAGGAAGAAAGCCCTGAAGTTGGGTTGTGGACATTGATGGATATCTGTTAAGCATGGATATGAATTAGTTTGATTGATTTGAAATTCAAAACAGCGATCTGGTCTGGGAGAAAGATTTGAAAATTATTGGCACATAGATGACATTTAAAGATAAAATTTGATGAAAGCATAGAAGGAAATTGTTTGGATAGGCAAAAGAAGGGGATCAAAACTGAAAACCAGAATAGGCTAACATTATCAGATGAGGAATTCACAAAGTGATTAATAAGAAGGCATGATTTTCCTAGTGGGATTGCATTAGTTTTCTGTGGCTGCCATAACAAATTACCATAAACTTAAAGGTATAAAAACAATAGAATTTATTCTCTTACAGTTGTGGACATCAGAAGTTCAACATGAGTTTTATTGGGCCACACTTCTTCCGGAGGCTTTGGAGGGAATCCTTCCTTACCTCTTACAGCTTCCACTAAGGTTCCTCTGCTTGTGTGCACACCATTCTAATCACTGCTTCTGTCCACATGTCACTTTTTCTTTATTTACCAAATACCCCTCTGTGCCCCTATTTATAAGGATAGTTGTGATTGAATTTAGGGCCCACCTGGATAATCCAGATTATTCCCATGTTTAGATCCTTGATCTGATCACCTCTACAAAAACCTTTGTTTTTTCTTACAAGTTAGCATTAATGGGCTTCAGGGATTAAGAATTGCTATTTTGGAGTAGCTATTATTTAGCATAAAAATACAAGTGTGCTATATCAATTGCAGCAAAAAGCCTAAAAACAGAAAATCACTCATTTAAATTTAGCAATATTGAGATTATATGTGTTCTTGAAAAGAGCGGGTAAAGTGTAGTCATGTAGACAAAGTCCTGAATGAAGTGGAATTAAGAGAGAAAGGAAGAAGAGGAATCAAACACAAACAATATTTTCAAGGAGTTCTGCTACAAAAGGGAATGAAACGATTGGACATTTAAGGGTAAACTTAGGCCAAGATTTTCTTTTTTTTTGAGGATAAATGTGATGGAGGTAGAGAATGGGGATTGATGATGCTTTATTTTTCTTTAATTTTTTAATTTTTTAATTTTTTAAGATTTTTATTTATTTATTTTGAGAGAGAGAGAGAATGAGAGAGAGAGAGCACATGAGATGGAGGGAAGGTCAGAGGGAGAAGCAGACTCCCCGCCGAGCAGGGAGCCCGATGCAGGACTCAATTCAGGGACTCCAGGATCATGACCTGAGCCGAAGGCAGCCGCCCAACCAACTGAGCCACCCAGGCAATAATGCTTTAAAAAGGGATGCAAATATCAGTGTTGATGTTGTTTACTAGGTGTTATGGTTTGGAATCCCCCAGAAACATACCTTAAAATAAGAATGAGTTCAAGTAATATATTTGAATAATGGGGGAGAGACAAGGAAGGAAGGAAACCAGTAAGTGTGTGTTATGATAAGACAAGCATTGTGGGGATTTGGTGCTCAGTACTACTGAGGCCTTTGGGATACTGTGTGGAACAGAACTCAGGGTTTTATCTGTCAAGGAGCAAGAGAGTTAAGGTACTTTACTCACTAATTCTTGTCCGTCATGGGGTGAGGGCTGTTCCAAGGAACCTTCACTCCAGAACATTTCTGACCCAGCCTGTGCTTGGTCTAAGCATACCCCTACAGATGAAGTCCTCTCAGATAAAGTCATAGGTGTTAGGAATAGGAACTCTTCATTGTATGTGAGCAAAACTGAGAATCAAGGGGCTACGGACAATGTTCCAATAGGAACTGCTATAGGAGGGGAGGGAGATAGGATCAAATCTCAAAGACCAAAGTAATTCATTTGCATATTTTGTTTAAAAGCTTTCATATCACCTATTAGGTATCTTCTATATGAGTCTATATCTATATATTTAAATTGAGTGCAAAGGAGAAATTAATTAGTACGCTGAAGCCTAGACGAAGATAACCTTACAATTTCAGCATCTATCACCTTTCAAATAAATGTTAATGATGGCAGTTACAAAAATTGTTCCAAAGCCTAACAAACTTTATATGGTGGAAGTGACTATTGCATGACTTGTATTTCTATAAATATGGAAAGCAGAACCTTTGCTTCATTTAAACAGCAAAAATATTTTTTGAATGTGTACCAAAGAAGCATTTTAACCCTGGAGATATGGTTCTTAATTTTTTAATATTTGCCTTGATGATTTAACCTTTGCTGGAAAAGAAATGTTTAGTTTATATTCAAGTTATTTGACCTAACAACAGCATTATCTCCCTTAGATAAATTTAGCATATAATGAGCACAGGAAGATGGACAGGTTTTTATTACCATCTGTCTTTGGGAATTACAATGAAATTAAATATTGTTTGTTTTCTCCAATAAACTTACTAAAAAGGAATGTCAGGAATTACCTATGGCAAAAGGAAATGTGTGTATTAGCTGTTTTCCATTTCTGTTAAGTGTTTTTGTTTGCTTTACATGTTGACAATTTCCTTGAAATTGATTGATTATTCAAGAAATAAGTATATCATGGTTTTATAAATCTATTGAAGTCATTATATCCTTCCAGACTTTAATAGATTTAAAAATGGCAGACTGATTGTATTTACAATACTAAGAGATTCAAACAATAACTATATTCAACTTTTAAACTTTGCCTTTCATATTTTTTAGGTAATATGTATCTTTGTGATCTGGAGAACATATTTTAAACATTATAGTTGATATCCCTAATGTCAGGAAATACACATCTACTCTTAACATCTTCTCTGCCCTTTGGAATTCAGGCCAATCATCACCCAAATCATAATATTTCCACTTGGTTTTAGCTTCTTGCTCTAAGATAAAGATGATCAACCCCTGAGAACACCAATTTACCTATAAATCTCTTAGGCACGGTATTAGTTTTGGTAATAAATTGTCACAGATTACATAGTTTAAAACAATAGAAATTTCTTCAGAACTGTGGAGGTGAGAAGTCAGAGATCATGGTGTTGGCAAGGCCATGTTCCCTCTGACTGCTGTAGAGTAATCATTCTGGCTTCTTTTTTTTTTTTTTTTTTTAAAGATTTCATTTATTTATTTCAGAGAGAGAGAGAATGAGAGACAGAAAGCACGAGGGGGAAGGGGGTCAGAGGGAGAAGCAGACTCCCCGCCGAGCAGGGAGCCCAATGTGGGACTTGATCCCGGGACTCCAGGATCATGACCTGAGCCGAAGACAGTCGCTTAACCAACTGAGCCACCCAGGCGCCCCCTTCTGGCTTCTTGTAAGCTTCTGGTGGTTGGTAGCTATCATGGCATTCCTTGGCTAGATAACGCATCATTCCAATCTCTACCTCTGTCATCACATGAACTTCTCCCTATGTGTCTATGTGTATGACTCATCTTATAAGGACACCAGTAATACTAGCTTAAGACCCACCCTAATGACTGTGCCTTAACACAATTACATCTACAAAGACCCTATTTCCAAATAAGGTCACCTTCCCAGGTACTGGGGGGTCAGGATTTCACCTATCATGTTGGAGTATACAGTTCAACCCACAGCAGTCACTGACTACTTTTATAAGTTTGATTTAATGGGAACTAGTGTAGAGTAGTATAGTATTTTTGTCACAGCTCTAATATCACTGGATTGGGAAATGCTCTTCTTCTGAAAGTCACTTTCAAAACATTCTGCAATCAACTTATATAAAAGCATGTGGTCTTGAATCTTATGTCTTCTCATTATGGCAACTGGTACCCTCTCATTCCTTGATGACTTTAACTCACTCTAATATATTTAAATCTATTTTTACCTAAATATTAGTGATTTCCGTTCTATATGTAGAAGGTCCCTCTCACAGTCTGGACACTCAGCACCTTGAATGTACCTCTCCCTACGATCTTGACCTCCATCCTTCTGGGCCCAATTACTCCAAGGTTATATCCAAAACCTTTGTCTTATTCAATGACAACACACTGTCCATAATCACAACTCCATGCATTCCACTTGCTGGTTACCATGTCCTATATTTTAAGCATATTTTCTCCAGCTTTCTCACTCTAAAGAGTTCCTCCTACTTTTCATTTCATGAATATCTGACCTCCATTAATTCTATCAACTGTACATTATCTTCAGTTTCATGTATTCACTTTACTTTTTTAAAAGCTGGAATTCCTTAGTCAGTCATTTTTATGACTGCCTCTCATATTCTCTTCAACTCCATTTCTTTGCCCACTTTGTAGTGCTCATATGACAAAGTAGCCCCAATTAAATACAAATTTCTGCCTAATATATATCCAAATCTCTGTAGTAGAACTTGGCTGAAATACAGTATGTAACCATAACCATGTTTTATTACATTTTTCAGATTTCTCAATATTATTAAATATTTAAATTTCCATAATTTTCCCAAATGTCTCTTATATCTCCTTTTTTTCAAACTTTTTAAAAATTGAAGTGTAATTGGCATATAATATTATGTTAGTTTTAGGTTTATAGTATAGTGATCCTATATTTTATACATTATGAAGTGATCTGTTGGTTATAACTACAAAAGTGTATCTATCCTTAATGCAATCTGGCGACCTCAAGTATGCCCTCACTGTTGTCCCCAAATCTTACTTTGTGTACTCATTAATCACTCTACCTCTCTCCTGGGGGACTATTTCATAACCCTCTACAATCTTCTTGATATTAAATTTTATCTTCCCATCCATCTCATTGGAATCGACTGATGATTATATTGTTCCTGTTTCACAAGGAAAACTGGATTAGTAGAAAAGAACTTGATCAGAATTCTAACATCTTATCTATCGACGTACTTGCATGCACAACCACATAATATGGGCTCTTATCAAAATAAGGAAGATGCACCTTTGTATCATTTTGAGTTCTGTTTGTGCATTTGTTTTACATTGACAAGTCCTATTTCATCTTGTCTCTGATTTTAGAACTGAAACAATTTTGACAGAGGACATACAAATTCTTTGTATATGTATATGTATATGTATATGTATATGTATATGTATATGTGTTTGTGTATGTGTGTGTTTTCTTGGAGGAGGTATTCTAGTTTTTAGCAGAATCAAATCTTTAACCTGCGGGGTGCCTGGGTGGCTCAGTCGTTAAACATCTGCCTTCGGTTCAGGTCATGATCCCAGGGTCCTGAGATCGAGCCCAGCATCGGGCTCTCTGCTTGGCGGGAAGCCTGCTTCTCCCTCTCCCGCTCCCCCTGCTTGTGTTCCCTCTCTCGCTGTGTCTCTCTCTGTCATATAAATAAATAAAACCTTAAAAAAAAATCTTTAACCTGAAAAGAAGTCATAAAAGATTGTGGAATTCTTTGCATATTTTATTGTATAAAAACTACCCTGATCAAAGGAAATTAATCAAAGATTCTTAGCTGTGAAATTGTCTACATTTGAAATCTGTAATGGGTGTTGTGTGTCACAATATTTTGCCTCATCCATTTTCTCTCTTCTTTCTATGTGCTTATGTTTTCCTCCTACTGCTAATAAATTTCAATTAATTCAGAATATTGTTCATTTTGTGTAAGGACCACAGTTTAATGATTATATGGAAGATGGCTGGTAAAAATTGAAAGAAAATAACACATTTTATAACTGAAAATAATTGTTTATATTTATTACTTTAACATAACATACACATTTAAAAAAATCTACCTTACTAGACTGGAAGTTCTGTAAGGAAAGAAATTGTGTGTTTATCTTTTTATACCAGACCCAACCTAGCAAAATGTCTGGATCCATTGGTTAAAGGTTTTTCAATGCATGATTTACCAAAGAAAAGAAATATAGCCATTGTTTATTTAAGATTTACCTCAACTGTGAATGATTTCCTTATGATTTCTCATGCATTCCTAAAACTCTGGGATTTTATAAGATCGTGCCACCATATTTTATCAAGATGGCTTTTTACACAGTTTATTATTGATTTTTTAGATGAAACATGTGGTTAATGGGAATAATGGAAATATAACTGTCTTCTCTGTTAAGCACATGAAATACAGTAAAAGTAAAAGGTCTTCAGAAACATGTTATTCAGAACTAACTAACTCAATGTGGGATTGCTCTATTCTAACATTACACATGATTAATGGGTAATATAATTCCCATGTGCATTGTCACATTGAGGAGCTCCATCAATCCAAAATTTTATTGTAAAAGGCAATGAGCACTGTGTGTAATAGCTGACACATTAGCACAGAAATGCTTTTTTGTCACAAATATATTGTTGAAGCTGTTTAATACTTGTTTGCCTACCCGTAATGGTACAAAATGCATCTATAATTACTGTCATGGGGCTGAGACTATGCCATCTGGTATGAAATGGAAATGTTTGTATCTAAGCTTACTAGAGCAGAATATATATTCTGAGCCATGATTGTAAAACCATTCACTCTATCCAATAACTTTTTCACTGTATGAGCACAGACTAATGAGTATAAACACTGTTTGGGCTGGAAAAGTTTAAGAAAATATTATGTTCTATAGGATGTGCTTGATCTCTCAGAAAAAAAAAATAAGGTTTATCTTCAACACCATTTTTGGTGCTACTTGATGTCCAAAAAAACCCAAAAAACAAAAAACATTTGCCCCCTTGTGAATATCAGAACATCCTAAGGTTAAATAAGACATCATTTTTCAACCTGAGTACTGCTTGTGGGTTCCTACTTTTTATTTCAATAATTACATTATCCTAGTTTTACATTTTTCCCTTTCCTTTTAGTAAAAAAATATTGAAAGCCCTTTGCCTCTTTCATGTATTTTGTTCCTATAGAACATCATATTATGGTGAAAATGGAGTCATATATTTTTTTAAAAAACACACCAGAACAAGACCTTCAAAACCTATACAAAGAAAATCATACAATTACCTTATCTTGAGATCTATGTGACATAAAAGAGATGTGAACTAATAGAAAAACAGTTTATTTTTTTAATAGAAATGCTCAAGAGATATTAGTTCTCCCTGAGGCAATTTATGATTTAATGCTACCCATTAAAATAACCAGAGCTGTTTTTCTGGAGATAGATAACTTGATTATAAAACTTATGTGGAAGAACAAGCAAAAAAATATATATATAAATAAACAGAAAAATACTGAAAAAAAAGTGAAGAGAGAATAAGTAGTCTTGACAGATATTGAAATATACTTTAAAGTGTATATAATTACAGTGGTGTTTTATTGGCACATGAGCAGAATGATCAGCTGACAACAATAGAAATTCAGAAAATTAATTTCCCCATTTTGTGTGTCTATGTGGCGACAATGTTTGCATTTCAGATCAGTAGAGGTACTGACAGACTTAAATATTGATGTAGAGATAGCAGATTAGCCATAGACAATAAAATAAAAATTAAATCCATTCCTGTGTATGGATGAATTTCAAATGGGTCAGAGTTAATTCAAAAACCAAACCAAAACAAAACAAGACAAAAACATAGAAGAACTGGAACAAAATATGAATAAATTCCACTTGGCTCTTCTTTCTGCTTGGCAGGTTTTCGTCCCTGGGCTGGCCTTCACTGATCTCAGTTTGGCTTCATCGCATGTCTACAGTCAGATGATGAGTTAACTGGGGGGAGGGCTGGCTTCAGATGGCCTTATCAATTCTTTTTTTTTTTTAAAGATTTTATTTATTTATTTGACAGAGAGAGAGGGAACACAAGCAGAGGGAGTGGGAGAGGGAGAAGCAGGCCTCCCGAGCTCGATGCAGGGCTCCATCCCAGGACCCCGGGATCAGGACCCCAGGATCACGACCTGAGCCGAAGGCAGACGCTTAACAACTGAGCCAACCAGGCGCCCCTTCTGATGGCCTTATCCCTAGGTCTGAAAGTCAGCTGGGGTAGTATGTCTCTCAGCAACAAAACGGCTAGTCCAGACTGGGCTGAGTCTCAGTGCAGGAAGATGGTAACTCCCAATGTGCAAGGATTTTTCAGCCTCTGCTTGCATCTGTCACCCTTACCAATGCTTCATTGGCTATTACATTGCAGGTCCCTGAGTCAACCAAACTTGAAGGGGTGAAAAACAGACTTCATTTTTTTTTAATGAGAGGAGTGAAAGCTTGTGAACATTTTTACAACCTACTGAAAATGAAGAATAGCCATCTTAGCCAAGTATCAAATCCAGAACCATTAATGGGAAAGATAGATAAATTTGATAAATTAACATAATTTTTTAAAGTTCATGGTAAAATAAATCATAAGCAGAGAAATGAGAAATCTAATTGGGAAAAGACACATTTGTCACATATCACAGACAAGAAGTTATATTCCTACTGTAGAAATACCTTCTAAAAATAGACACACAAACACTGTCAATCCGGTGGGGGAGGGCATTAAAAAACATGAATTACAGAAATAAAAAGACAGTTTGCAAAAAAGAAATGCAATGCAAATGGTTCTTAACAGACTCTAACTATACTCAAATTTTCATGGTAAGAAAAATAAATATAAAGGTAAGTTGAAATATCATTCTCACCTGATGTATTGACTGAAATCTAAAAGTTTAAATTCAACCTCTGTTGGTGAGGTTGTGAGAAAATAGTTCTTTTATGAAATGCTGGGAATCCAAATGGTACATATTCAAGGAAGAGGCTTGAGTAATATAACCAACATAGCTCATGTCCCATTTGATGCAACATCTCACTTTAAGGAATTTATCTTAAATATAAAATATCAACTATATGAACAGACAAATGAACAAAGCTCTTCATTGCAGAACTAGTTTTCATAGAAAAGACTGGAACCAATGCAATGCTTATCCCAAAAATAGTTGATTGAGTAAACATCCACACAACACTGAATTCTGCAGCCATGGAAAATAATGAGAAATATTTTTTATATCGTTCCATTGGATGATTATTTGGATCCGGATATTAAGAAAATTAAGCTATATTTAAAATATTAATGACAGTTAGGGCACCTGGGTGGCCCAGTCAGTTAAAGATCAACTCTTGGTTTTGGCTTGGGTGGTAATTTCAGGGTCTTGAAATCGAGCCCGTTTTGGGTTCCACGCTCAGTGAGGAGTCTGCTTGAGACTGTCTCCTCCTTTCCCTCTGCCCCTCCCCCACTCCCTTACTCTCTCTAAAATAAATAAATAAATCTTTATATTAAAAAATTAATGATGGCTATGCAATTGGAAATTGTAACAATGGATATTTTATATTTTTTAAGATTTTTTATTTATTTATTTGAGAGAGAGAGAGAATGAGAGATAGAGAGCACGAGAGGGAAGAGGGTCAGAGGGAGAAGCAGACTCCCCGCTGAGCAGGGAGCCCGATGTGGGACTCGATTCCGGGACTCCAGGGTCATGACCTGAGCCAAAGGCAGTCGCTCAACCAACTGAGCCACCCAGGCGCCCTGTAACACTGGATATTTTAAATTATTAAGATGTTAATAAATTATTGTTAATTATTTTAAGCATAATAATGGTACCCTAGCTATTTTTTTAAATTGTACATAAATTTAAAGATACATACTGCAGTATTTAAAGTTCAGATAATGTATGTGGGATTTGTTTCAATAAAAAATGATGGAAGAATGTGAATGAAGATATTGAGGATTGGTTATAGTTAGTAATTTTTAGAAATAGTGAATGGATAAATGGATAATTTTGTGTGTGTATAATTTGTGTGTATATGTATAATTTTACATAATATAATGTTAAAACAAATAAACAAGACAACAATCATATTTACTTTCAAATACCATGGAGAAGCAAATATTATTAGTATCACTTTATACCAAATTACTCAAACAGCATTTCAAATGAATGCCCTGAGATAGATTTGCTAGGAATTTTATATTGAGAATTTTTTTTTTTTTAAACAAGCTGGAAGCCTGCAAAGTTTTGCACTTTTGACCATTCATGGAAGCTTAACACAAACCTCTTCTATTTACCCCTGGACTCTAAACATTAAAAAAAAAGAAAAACCTTGTGGAATTATTTAGATAACTATCAACAGAACTATTTGCCTTAATTTAAAATTTTATATTGCACATTTTTAAACAAAAGTGGATAGAATAGATAATTATATTTCAGGGTTATTTCACATATTTTGAAGGTTTTAATAGTATCTCTTGAATAATTCAAAATTTATTTTTATAACTCCACAAAAAGTATGGTTATATAAGTGTATTCAGTGCTAGAGAAATAAAAAAGGCAGTGTTTTTTAATGTATCCTAGAACTTAGAACTTTAAGAAAGCTTTTTCTTAAAGGGTCAGTAGGCCCCAGGTAAAGGGTTGGTGGAGAGTCATCAATTTCTCAAAGGAAGAAAAAGAATGAGGGATCTAAGAAAAAATAGCAGCCTAGCTACAGTGCCAAAACCTGACAGAGACTGGCAAGGAGGTAGCAACCACAGATCAATAGCAGTATCATTTATAAATATACATGTAAGTAGCCTACATAACATAAAAGTATAGAGAGTCATGTTTTAAGAAGGATTAGATATGAGGAAATATTTAAACATAATTTACAATAATAATGGATCTGAGGACTAAAAGCATGCATTTTCTGAATAGACATTTAGTAATCATTTGGCAAAAATCAGAATACACCTTAATTAAAAATAAAACCCTTAAGTAAACTAGAATTAGCAAATAATTCTTTATGTGTATGTGTGTGGATAGATATGTGTGCATAAATGTATATATATGTACAAGTGTGTAAATATGTATACATGTGTGTGTATATGTGTGCATAAATATATATACATGTATATGCAATCTAAATTACACATCATGTAGGTATGTATATATTTATATCTATACAATACAAACACATACATACACTTTTTACATATATAAATGCAAATATCTGTGTGTGCCTTTCTGTGTATGTCTGTATTAGTCCTTAAGGCAGAATCATATTTAACTGGTTAAATTTTAGGCAGTCCCACTAACATCGGAACAAAAGAATAACCAACGTGTTTCTATATTTAATATTGGAGATGATAGCCTATAGACTTTTATCCAGTAGAATGATGTGATGTGTATAAAAGTTTACAAAGGTTTTATAATTATCAACATATCTAAGCACTTATCAATATCAAATTTTGAGTATTTTATTTATCTAACCTAAGAAGATCAGTTAAAAATTGTGACCACAAATAAATTCAGTAAATTACTGGAGTGTAAAATTATTATGTAGACATCATTAACTCTCCTATATAAACTTAATTTGAAAATGTAATGGAAGAAAACACTGAAAGGTAAAACATCTAGACATAACTTACATCGAGACATAAACTTAACAAGAAATGTCCTAAGTTAAATAAGAATTCTCTTGGGAGGTGGACCGGGGAATGGGCTAAATGAGTTGGATATTAAGGAGGGCACTCATGATGAGCACTGGGTGTTATATGTAAGTGATGGGTCATTAAATTCTACTCTTGAAAGGAATATTACTCTATGTGTTAACTTACTAGAATTTAAATAAAAAATTGAAACAAACAAAAAGAATTAACTTCAGTATACTTCTAAATAACACAAAATTAAATCTGAACAAAGGAAAAGCTACCTATAATTTTTAAGAGAAAGAATAAGCATCCCAAAAATATCATTTAGCTCTTTTTTTTTGTAAGATTTTATTTGTAAGATTTTATTTATTTGAGAGAGAGAGAATGAGAGAGAGAGCACATGAGAGGGGGGAGGGTCAGAGGGAGAAGCAGACTCCCCGCTGAGCAGGGAGCCCGATGCGGGACTCGATCCCAGGACTCCAGGATCATGACCTGAGCCGAAGGCAGTCGCTCAACCAACTGAGCCACCCAGGCGCCCTAGCTCTTTATTAATACATTCAAATGTTACCTAATACATTTCCAAAGTTAGACAATTTTAAAATTTATAAGAAGAATAAACAAAAGTACTCTAAAAATCCTCTGAAACAGTACAGCAAAGGCGGTGGGATGTCCTCATCCAGTTTAGTATTACATGGTACAAACAAATGAATAGACAGTATTTTAACAAAATATAAATCCCAAAATCAGATCCAAAGACTTATAGTAATTTAGTATATAATAAGTTAGAATCTCAAATCAGTGGTGACACAGACGTACTTTTAAATCTGGTTGTGGAAAAACAAATATATTAGAAAATAAAACCATAAAATCTAATGCAATGTACATTTTTATTTTATTTATTTTTATATTTTTAAAGATTTTATTTATTTATTTGAGAGAGAGAGAATTAGAGATAGAGAGCACGAGAGGTAAGAGGGTCAGAGGGAGAAGCAGACTCCCTGCTGAGCAGGGAGCCCGATGCAGGACTCGATCCCGGGACTCCAGGATCATGACCTGAGCCGAAGGCAGTCGCTTAACCAACTGAGCCACCCAGGCGCCCTGCAATGTACATTTTTAAATAAAATGGAGTGGCTCTGGTATTTCTAAACATTACTAAAAAAATGGAAAAAACAAAATATTCATATATTTGACTACAGAAAAGTATATATTTCCACACAACCTTTAAAAAAAGACAGCAATCAGAAACGAATATCAAACTGGGAAAATAATTTAAAACACATATCACAGATAAAGGGTTAATTTTTCAGCTACAAATGGCTCTCAGACATCAGTAAGAGCAGAGCACACATCCCATTAGTAAAAATCACATAAAGGAAATAAATAGACAAGTCTTAAAAATATATAAATGGTATTAAAACATATGAGAAGGTACTCAACCTCACTCATAATACAACAAATAAAAATTAAAACTACAAAGAGAAACCATTTTTCACCGATGTGATTAGCAGGCATCCAAACATTGGCAGCACATTCTATTTATGAAATCAGACACTCTCCAAACATGGCTTTTGGGAATGCAAAATGATGTAAACCTCAACGTGGGGTATTTGTCACCCATTATAATTAAAATTAATTAAATTTTCCTTTTGATTGTTCAAGTTTCTTCTGCAAGTTATCCTGTGTTCATACATCATTGTTACAGTATTCTTTGCAGTAAGAAACAAAAAAACAAAATACTTAACTAAAAGAGACAAGCAAACCATAAAAAGAGACTCATAACCATAGAGAACAAACTGAGGGTTGCTGGAGGGGAGGTGGGCGGGGGGATGGGTTAACTGGGTGATGGGCATTAAGGAGGGCACCTGTGATGAGCTCTGGGTGTTGTATGTAAGTGATGAATCACTAAATTCTGCTCCTGAAACCAATATTACGCTGTATATTAACTAACTGGATTTTAAATAAAATCTTTAAAAAATACTTATCTTTGGGGGTCTTCTACAATAATCTATGCTATAACCACTTACTGGAATAATCAATAGCAACACAGAAACACTGAGAAATCTCTCCCTACTTAGAAATATTTCCAGGATATATAGCTAAGTGGAAAAATAGGATGTTAAACAGCACAAATCATACACTGCCTACTGTGAAAGAAGGAAAGAAAGAAAAACTTTTTTTCATTTTGTATAAAGAAACATTAAAAAATATTCCTGAAACTTAAAAAATTTTTCCCTTCAGGGTTTAGAGAGAAGGTACAGGATTAATGAAAAAGTGGGTAGGGGTAAGAGTTTTTACTCTATACTAGTTTATATTATTTTTATTTTAAGCTATGTAAATGTTTAAACAATATATCACCTCTTCTAAAAAACAACTTTTTAAAAGACTCCATCCCGAGTATTGGATGATATGATAAAAGGTGCATAGTTTGAAAAGAGCCCCTAAGGATCTAGTAATTATTGAACATTGGGAAAAGGTAACTGTGGATATAATTAGTTAGCATGTTGCCTCTGTAGTGATAGAAATTGCCCCTCTGCCAATTGCATATAGTTCTGTTCTGAGCATAACCTTATTTTCAAGGAGTCATTTCGCAGGGTCTTAGTGTAACTAGCCATCATAAGGCTTAGCACATTTCTTAGGCCATCAATTATTGATGTACCACAATCAGAGATGACTTCCAATTTGCTCTCATGAACAATTGTGCATGGGGATTTTTATAATTACTTTATCATTTGGAGGCATATTTTACATAACACTATGGAAATGACAATGCTGCTAGCTTTTACTGGTAACAAATGCCAAAGATGACAAGGCCTAGTGATTCAAATTGACAGGATGCTTGTTTTTACTTCATTTTGATAAATTCTGAATGTCATTCGTTCTGCAGGTTGGTACTTCATCTTGAGAGTCAGTTTTGTACATCCTGGAATCTACCCTTAATGTGTGCCTGTCGATCACTCGGGTCCAGTCTATATTTCTAGACTGTTTTGCAACTAACCCAAACCATTTCCTGTTGCAGGTGTGGCTACTAGTGCACAAGAGGAAATAAAACAGAAACAGTTGGTGCAGAATCTGTAGAGATTTTCTAATTCTACTGGGTGTTCTACATCACAAAATAAGTAGTGATCCAAGTCTCAGTGCAAAGCCTGAGTAAGATACTGATTTAAGAAACATTGTTATAAGCTCTGAGCTTGTAATAGCTGATCTCAAGACTTGACATGGTGGTTTGAAACCTCTCCCAATCCCATTAACAACCGTGCACATATGTGCAACAAAGTGTGTAACATGGAGGAAAACATTTGGAAAAAGACAATTTTCCTTTTGTACTATGCTTTTTGGAACTTCTGAGCCATTAAAATTCCCATTTGCTCTTGGTTTTAATGAGCACTTCAGCATCAACCCTTGAAAAATCCAGATTCTTTAAAATATCTTGATGCTTCATGCCAAAATTGATTTACATATTCTAAAAGGAAAATGTATTTATATGTCAAAGTATAAATGATTTTCAGATGTAGAAATCCTTTTTAAACCTATTATAACTCAATTAGCAGCAAAGTAAAAAGAAAATGCAAAGTTCTAGTCATTCAAAACCTACAACCTAGGACTGTTACGAAGTTCTCTTTCTTTCTGAAGATATGTATATTTACATTCTAATATTAAGTATGATGTCAATAAAATAACTATAATTTAAAAAACCTATTGGCATTCAGTCTATATTCTCACTGCTATAGAGTAGGTCAAAATTATAATTTATACTTTAAAAAATTATTCAGTTCTGTAATTATTTTCCTCTATATATTTTCTAAATTTGTGACTAAATACTCCTTTTGCATGATTGTTAGCTAGGATTTACCTATCTTACTTTTATTTTTCATATAACCTAGATTTCTAGTTCTCAACTATCATGCACTTTCCTAACTCATTAAGTCCTTCATTTATTTTTACTATATTGTCATTCTTATTTCCATCCATATATTTGTGTTCGTTTTTTCAATAATTTGATTTGCATACTTAACCAGATGGTTTTAACTCTTTACTTTTTATTGATATAATCATATAAGATATATTATTTTCTCTGAGCATCAGTGTATCTGCATCTCAAAGTTTCTGATATTAGTATTTCAACTACCTCTCTTTTCTAGCAAACATTAAAGTACGGTTTGTATTCCTCATTTGACATAACAGAACAGCTGCTTAAAAATCAAGTTATAAAAAGTCCAGATGGAAGCTGGCATTTAATTTCCAAGTTTTTAAAAATTAATTTTTTAATTCTACTGCAATGGATTCAGAACATATTACTGTAAACATTTTATAATATTTATTTTTGCTTGTGTTTTATCGTAATAATTATAGTATACACACATATAATCTTTTAGATCCACATTATTGATAAGGTTCCTTAGATTTTCTAGTCTTTATTAATTTTTGTTCTTATCCTCTTGAATCACATTGGAGTGAATGAGGTGCATTAAAATCTTTAGTGTTGCTGTGTTTCTGTCATTATACCCCCATCTCCCACTTTAAGAAAATGTTGCTGTCATATTTGCTGCATAGCTATGTATGTCTAATGTGTTTAATTATAATAGTTAGCAATACAATGTGCAATCATTGTCTCATACAATGTTTCGGTATTAATTCTATCCATTATTCATTCTGCTTTCTTTATCTTTTCATGTGAATAGATATACTTAATCTTTTTTTTCTTTTACTCTATTAGAGCATAGTTGAGTTGTATTTTTTAGAGTTAAGAATATTATATTTTTCTAGAAACAATCTTTTTATGTTTTCAATTTTAATTATTTTGAATTATATTAAAATAATTGTGATTTTTAAGAGTTTCTTTTGTGTCCGTAGTTGACATTTCTAATTTTATCCTTGACATTTCTAATTTTGCATTATCTATGCTCTTCTCTTTGATGACATTAGTCAGGTTCACCAATCTTATCAATTTTTTTTCACATTATTATTTTTTCTTCATCAGTGCTTTATTTATTCTCTTTTCTAACCCACAGGGAACATTCCTTCTGGCTTCCTTCAGAACAGCAGTCCCACCCTTGTGGCCCATGAATATCATTTACTGTTGGAGAGGGAGGATGGGTGCAGTTGGCATGACTATCGTAGGGAAGTTGTCTATAGGGGTGGCTGCAAACCTAGCCTCTAGCTAAGTGGAGCTCAGGAATGGAAAATACGTCCACTACAAATCAGATCCCCTATAGCTTCCCGACATACTAGATCTTTCTCTCCACTCTGATTCACTCTTTCAATGACTCCTCTTTTTTCCCCAAATTAAGTCATATTTGGTGTCTAGGAGGAAACATTGAAAAAATATAAATGTTCCTCTGTCAAAAGTTCAGTTGGCAATTTCTTTCTTTGAGTCTTTGATCTGGCATATTAAGAGTGGGTTAGGACAGGAAGATACATCAGGATTGGAGTTGTAGTGAGAATGGAGAAGCGAGAGGAAAACAGAGCAGGCAATCACAGGTTAATTCTTCACTATATAACTCTGCAACTTTACTCCAATATGAATTCAGCCATCCTTTATATAATGCGTTCAAATCAACTTCGAAAAAGCAAAGCTCTATATAGGGCAGAGTTAGTATTAGGTCATTATTGTGAATTTATCTAATAAGTAGCGTCATGATGTTGATGTTCCCAGGGTCTCTGGATAGGCATTCATTAGTTCCCACTAGTGCTAATATCACACTGATTTTTCTTCTTTGGCTATGAGGACTTAGGGTCACCTTAAGGGAATGTGCCCTTTGTGGCTCAATAGCCATTAGTGTAAACAGGTAATTTTGTAAGAGTCCGTGCTGATGAAATGATTAGGTTTGCAAAGTGGGAAAGATCATTATGTATGCAGGAAGTGCAGGGATCATATGGTTCACAGTAAGTCATTTTGTATGTGATTATGTTGCCTTAGAGTCTCTGCTGAGTAACATTAGTATAGAATTTTAACCAAAACACAAAATAAATGATAAAAAATGTTTTGTGAAAGACCTACTTATTTTTGCTATCATTTCTCCTCTTACACAACACTAGCCATATTCAAAATATATTAAATGACCATCAAATGTTTGGGCAGTAATATGCTGAAACAAAATTCTTGGCCCATAAGGGATTTGGAGCTGGCGTTTACTGAAGCCCACTTTCATTTTATAACATATCGGTTCTAATTGAAAACAAATACATTTTTATGTGTAAAATTCATCATTACATAATTATGTGGAGATGCAAAAAGTTACATACACACAGACATACATAACTTGGTCTTTTTTTCCGATTTTTTTCTGTGAAAATGCATATGTGTGTGCACACACTCATATTTGCATATAGTGTTTTTGTCATCCTGCCTTGAATTTCATCATTCCTTTTTTTCCAAAAAATAATATTTTACTAAGGCACATATAAATATATATCAAGAATCAATCTAG
The DNA here is from genome assembly GCF_003265705.2 of Callorhinus ursinus. NCBI lineage: Eukaryota > Metazoa > Chordata > Mammalia > Carnivora > Otariidae > Callorhinus > Callorhinus ursinus. The sequence continues at coordinate 15,604,650 of NW_027397069.1, read as the reverse complement.
ATAAACTGTGTTCCATGCTTGCAATGTTTTTATTTTTGAATGACGTGTTGAACAAGCATCTTTGCAAGTACATAAAAAACTTAAACATGCTATGTTTTCCAGGAGGATGGCTATCTATATCTCATGAATAACTGTGAATCATCTTTGTCTAAAGAATATCCACACAATACTAATTATAGAGGCTATGTAAGATGCATGGAGGATATAATCACCATTATGACTAATCTATCAATAATATATCAATAATAATTTGCATGTTGATTTCATTAAACTGCAAAAATCATATAGGCTTCATATTCCTGGTAAGGAGTTTGTGGCTAGAGTGAATAAGACAGTTGGTGAATGAATGTTCTAGGTCTCATAAATATGTGTTAAATGAATGAGTGGTGTTGCTTGTCTGTAATTTTGCTTGCTTAACTGCTACTTGTATTGTAGTGATTTTCAGCAGGGGCAACTCTCTTCTGCCTTATTTTATGGCACGTTAGGCCTTTTCTGGGCACTCCTTGGACTCTGTCTTTCCCTCTGTCTGCTCTAGCACACTACGCTTCTGTAAAACTTAGCAATGATGATATATATTTACAAGTCTTCTCCCTTTAAGAAGATTTCAGCCAAATTTCAGAGACCATCTCAATGTGCTAGAATTCCTGAAAAACAAAACAAAACCAGCAACAAAATTCCTAAGTATTTTCCCGGGGAAGATTTTACTCAAAAACATGAGGCAGAATCAACATACAGTTTTAGCTGAAATAGAAATAAGGATCTACACTTTCTAGACAAAGAAAGGCAACTAATGTATTTTCTAATTTATATGTGGAATTTTAAAAAGCTGAAATCCTAGAAATAGAGAGTAGAATGGTGGTTACCAGACTGAGAGATGGGAGAAATGGGGAGATGTTGATCCAAAGGTACAAAACCCCAGCTAGAAGATGAATGAGTTCCGAGGATCTAATGTACAACATTGTGAATATAGTTAACAATATTGTATTACATACTTGAAAGTTATCACCACAAAAAATGGTAATTTTGTGGGGGATGGAAGTGTTAACTAACCCTATGCTTTTATCAGGCGTTTCCTTTCATGTTATAACTAGACCCTTTTTCCTGACAGATCCTGAATCTGTTTCATTTTTATCTCCATCATTGTTCTCTTTTTTTCCTTCTGGTATACAAAAGACAACACAAGAAATCTATAAATAAAACATCCCTAAGGGAATTCTGACCAACTTTATTCAAAAGTATTTCAACTTGAGGAGATCTTGAAAATAGCATTTCCCCGGAAATCAGAGGGGGTAGGAAAGAGAGGGCAAGAGAAGTAATTCTTTAAAATGGTAATTGTGGCTTAGCTTATTTCATACCAACATTTATGTAGGAATCAAAGTGAATACTTGAAGAAAAATATCTAGTTTTAAAGGCACTGGAGAGCTAACTAGGCAGACAAAGATGCCCAGGAAAATAGAAGTCATTTGATAGTAGATTAATCACTCTGGTTCTTTAGAGATCAATAAGAAGAGATGCTATGCAAAGGCACAATAAATACTTGAATACATTCCCAACCTCATTAGTCATCAGTGAAATAAAATTTCAAACCAAAATACATTATAACCATGTACCCATGGCAAATGCTACAATAAATAAGATGGATAATAACAAGGTTGGTATGGAGGTGGAGCAATTCAAAGTCAGACATTGCTGTCAGGAGGGTAAATTGATAGAATGCTTCAGAAAAGTGCCTAATAATATTTACTAAAATTGTATATATGCATACTCCTGCAATACACTCCTCAAAGTTACTGACAAACATGTATATCTATGTACAAGAAATGACATGTATAAGAATGTTTATATCATCATTAATTATAATCATCTCAAGTTAGAAGGAACCCAAATAACTATTAGTAGAAGAGTGAATGCATAAAGCAAGGTGTACATATACAATGAAATAAAATGTAGCTGTGAACACTAAAGTTCTGCTGCACACAACATTGATGGCTCTCATGAGTATATTATGAAAATATCATTAAAAACAAAATATAAAAGTATTATCAATGATAACATTTACATTATTTATAAAATAACATAAAATATTATAGAATACTTACATATTGTTTTACAATTAAAGATAGTGATTTCTACTGGGGAAGAAATGAAGAGAATGGGATAGCACATGACCTGGCCAATGGGATGCTGGTGACGTCACAACATTATTGTAAAGTCATCAACCCATAACCTTGTTTTATATATCTGTTTAAAGACACCTTATTGTGGGATGCCTGGGTGGCTCAGATGGTTGAGGGTTTGCCTTCGGCTCAGCTCATGATCCCAGGGTCCTGGGATCGAGTCCCGCATCGGGCTCCCTGCTAGGCGGGGAGCCTGCTTCTCCCTCTGCCTTTGCCTCTCTCTCTCTCTCTCTCTCTCTCTCTCTCTGACTCTCATGAATAAATAAATAAAACATTTAAAAAAATAAAGACACCTTATTGAAACAATAGGTTCAATTCATTAACATTGAACTTATGTCAATAGTATTGTAATGTGTGCTTTAATGAAGCTTACCTAACACAACTGTTTTCTCTATAACGTGTCTCGCAGTCTTCCTGGGCTTGGGAACCCCACACAACACTTCAGCAGTATGCTAGGAAACCATTTTGAACACTAAACATTATTTATGTCACAGAATAACCAAAAAAAAAAAAAACGCAAAAATGTGAAAGACATGGCACTAACTAGGAAGCAAAAATGACATTAAAACATGAGCGCTAACTCAAAAAGTCAGAGTGTGACTTAGTTGGACCTTGGGTGAGAATGTGTGCTTGGGTGACTCCTATTTTTGCTACTACGTGAGTGTCTGAGAATGGCCGTGGAAGTACTGGGAGTATCAGTTTCAGGGATTACACAACAAGTGTAGTGAGTAGCTGAATTCACTGATACAGAATCCAGGAATACTGAAGATAGACTCTGTGTGTGAGTGTGTAAATATATGACACACGATATGTACCTATATTTTTACTCACATATTTGTATTTTTTTCTGATTGTAGATATGAGATAGTTTCCTGAACATGGACATTTTCTAACAAGTTTAACTGGTACTTTTCATTCTGACACAGAGCAGATTCTAGCTATTTCTCATCAATCTCATCCTGGAGAGGAATGACTAAACTCAGATTAGTTCATTTTCTCACCAGGCAGGGATTCCTGTGGGTGCTGACTTCTATGCCAATTCCTGGGTCGCAAAGTTTTCTTCCACATTCTGGAACAAAATTCTCTCCCCCAAAAATACCCAAGATTACATCACTGTTCCTCATTCTCTCTGTTTTTGACCACGATATGGTGTCAAGTTATGCTTTTTCTACCTGATCATTTCAGTTGCATGGAGTTAATTCTCAGATTTCACCATCTGCCAATAGCAAGGACGAAAGTTAACCTCTGAAACTTTACCCTTTCCCTTGTGTCCAATATATCTCTTTTAATAAAAAAAAAAAGACCGTGACGTTGATGTCCTGTTCCCTCTTACTTTCTGTGTCAGCAGAATGAGATTTGTTCTCTGTGCTGATGGCCTCTAATAGATCAAAGAAAAGTTATTTTCTCAAGAATTTTCCCAACAAGTTTGATAACCAATCAAATAAGTGTTAAGTATAGACAAATAAATCTAAAAAAGTAATGTGCGTTATATTCTAGTTCCTGATGTTTTTGTTTTGTTTGTTTTTGTTTTGTTTTATTATTAACTGATGCTATCAAAACACAATAATTTGGTAGCCTTCAAGTGAGACCATCTGTGAATTGGTCATTAACTGGTCCAGTCACCAGAAATGATAGCTCTTTGGAGTGTGTTTCTTATTTTCATCCATATACTACTTTCTAAAACTGTCCACTAAATTATGCATTCATGTAGGCCTTGGCCAGGGGTGGATGACTCTTTACACAGAGGATAACTAACCAGAGCACTGCCCTTCTTCGATGTCATAGACCGCACCAGATGCTGCTTTGGAAACAGCTTGTCATCTGAGAGACTTGTGTATGTGAGACTTTCATCATCAGGGCAGGTGGCTTAAGGATGGGAATTCAAGTAAGAAGGAAAATAGGAAAGGAGGCACTGAGGGAGAAATACGGAGATATTACCACTCTGACCCACTGTTACTAGAGTATTCTAAAATTCTTGTTCACACACTAGCATGTGACTCACAAAGCAAGAGCAGTTGAGGTGCACCAGAACACAGGCTCTGTTTCTTTCATATCTGTTCCCCTGACATCCCTGAAATGATGTAATGTTCAAGACAGTCCTTGCAGGAGGCCCAGCTGTGAGAAGGAAGCCGTGGCCAGGACGTTAGCCCACCTGCAGCTCAGGGGCTCTGGCTGGGTCTGAGTCTGAAACCTTGCTCTCTCTTTGCCTGATGCCCAGTCCCCATGCGACCTCACTTGCTTCTGCCAGGAATGCCTTTCTTGTATCTGTGCATTTAGCTGGGAACTTGCCCACTCTAATGAACTGAATAAGCTCTTTATACACATGAAAAATTAAATATAAAATGATACTACCAAAACAATTGAATAATTTCAGCTGAATTCATTTTTGTGTCTATTTAATAGACATGTGTGTTTCCTTTCTCTCAAAACTTGCACTGAAAGACCCCGCCCAAGCTTATGTGAACATTCATTACATTTACTTCCTAAAAATTCAGTATTAAGTCCAATTCTTTAGGAATACTCTCCTTCCTCAGGAGACCTGGCAGAGTTTTTCCTCTTCTTGCATTGGTTTTAATGACTGAACACTCAGTTTATCATTTCTACAGTAATACATACAGCTCCCCAAAACTAATGTTACTATTTTTTGAGGTGGTTTTCTGAAGGAAGAATTGGCCAAAAGAATAAAACTAATGATGGGACAGTTTGCACCTAACATTTGTGGAATCCATACAATGTTCAATGTATGTGATAACCAGAAGCTTTAAGAAATATTGATCAGTTACTTTACACCACAAGTTTGTTTAACCCTCTTTAACTACATGTTTCTCGAGTACTTTTACTTTCATATTCTACACTCAAGATTATTCTAAGGCATCTCATTTTTTACATGCCTGTTCTGGGCTACATATTGTCTTTGGCTCTTCTTCTCTTTGTTCTTTGCCCTATGTCAGTTTCCGCAGATCTTTGGAGCAATTTGTAGCTCAATGAAGGGTAATTGGAGTTTTATGACCATTAATTATGTAAAGAAGTCAACCAAGATATCTGGTACCTGTGTCCGTAACCGCAATCTCGCACTGAACCTCGTGTCTCTAGAAGACAGATGTTCTGGAAAAAAGCAGCTCTCTCTATCATAGACTGACTGACCTCCATTCGTGTCTCATGTCTAATATCTCAATATAAAATGTAATTTGTTAGAATGGTATTCTCTGGATTCCCAACTGAATTCATCCTTTTCCTTATTTTTTCTCATACCACTTTACTTTCTTTTATGTACTTCGCACCATTGAAAAGGAAAAAAAAAAAACAAGAAAGAGATTTTTAAAATACTGATATCCTCACTTGGATAAAACCTTTATAAGGGTAGAGATTATTCACTGTGTGTCTCAGTCTGTTCAGTCTGTAAGAACAGAATACCACAGACTTCATGGCTTATAAACAATAGAAATTTATTTCTCATAACTCTGAAGGCTGAGAAGTCCAAGACCGAAGTACTAGCAGATTCGGTGTCTGGTTAGGACCCACTTCCTTGTTCACAGAAAGCTCCTTGTGGTATCCTCACATGGCAGAGGGGAAAATAGAGTTCTTGAGAGTCCCTTTTATAAGGACACTAATTCCTTAAATGGGGGCTCCATGCTCATGACCTAATCACCTCCCAAAACCCCCGCCTCCGAATATTATGACATCGGAGATTAGGTTTCGACATACGAATTTTAGGGGGACGTATTCATTCCATTGCATTTTTTGTATGTTTTTTTTCACGATGGTGTGCCCATGTACAGCACAGAGCCTGCCCAGTGCACAATGCTCAGAGATGATAGCTTCAGAGAATTTAAAAACATAGTAGATGTCCAAACGTGCTATTCAGGACACTCATCTCTAACCTGTTCACACTCTCTCTCAGGCACACTGTCTCCTGCCCCCTCTGCCAGTGAGTCTCCAAGACAGCACAGCACAGAACACACCACTCGCATGCACATGTTCATAGCCACAGTGTTTGCAAAGAGTCGAGGTGAGTACAGGCCCCCGTGGAAGAAATAAGGCGTGTTGCTTGCTATGTCTACAAGGACATGTATGTAGGTATTAGCTGTAGGTGGTATAGCGAGTGAACCAGACAAACTACACAGTATCCGGGTCCTCAGTCCTGACCAGTTGTCAAAGGACACAATTAGGATGAGTGAGGTTTGCAGAAAGAAACATTTTTGTCTTCTTGTATAAGCTAGGATAGTATTTAGCTGTCTTTCAGCAAAAACACTTGGAGGCTCAGATGTAGGTTTCCGAGGATGAAATGAAATGATACTTTGTCACAAGGGCTGCCTCATTGGGCCTGGCCTAGTCAGCTCCATCCCCCAAGAGACAGATGGAGAGACAGAAATTGTCCGGCATGGACATCCTCAGCTTTTACAAGCTGCACTGGCCTCTCTCACAGGGGAGGAAAGTCTGCCATATTTCAAGCTGTTGATCTTGGAGAAGGTATCTATTTCCACCTAGCAGATCTCGTCAATGGTGGGGAATGTTAGGACTGAGTTTGTATTCCCCATTCCTTATATTTCCTAATTTCCACTGGTCCTTTTGCGAATTCTAACTTGACTTCCTTGATTGTTGGGTTTAGGAGAAGGAAAAGTCTGCTTGAGCGTGTCCTCCTAGGCCCTCTCTCTTTTAGATCCTGCTGCCTGCAGGTAAAGTGGAATATATTAGCTTGCCCTTTGTGTCAAGTTTACCATGGCAACTCTCCCTGGCAAAGACATTTTGCATATCTGGCTTTGTCAGTGACCCTTTGAAAGAATGTGTCACACTAAAGAAATACATTAGCCAGCTCATTGGCTCCGTATCCAAAGCTGTGTCTCCACTCTGCTTCATCAGTATTAAAGGATATATCTTCTCACTCCATCTATTTGTTTCCCCTGTTTATTCCTCAGTTGTGAATTACAGAGAAAAAACAAGGGGTGCTATATATTGGCCACTCAGAACTGCACTGTGTAAGGAGCAAGGAGTATAAAAAATAATGCAGAGAGAGAATCTGCTTGCATTTAAATAAAACATCATAATGAAGGTGACCACTGAGTAGAGGATTAAACCAGGAGTATATTTTCACTAGACAAAAAAAAAAAAAAAAAAACACAGATGGGGAATAAGGTACAAAAACCAGAAGCAACAATGAAATAATCTTTCATGTTCTAAGAACCGAAGTCAGTTTACTTATGGCAGAAATCTAGATTTCAAGATGATGAGAAAAGGAATGCAGTGGGAAAGGCAGACAATGTGCACATAATATCCGATACTCGGAAACACTGATATTATTATTATATTATAAACCTCAAATCAAATGTGTTGTAATGACAGGTATTGAAAGCTACAGGACCCTCTAGTTGAGTGATAGCCTTATGGTATTATTGAATAATATTTTTTTTCCATTTTCCACTCTTTTATAGAAATATATGGATTTCATTTAACAGAATAAAATTACACAATGTTAATAATGACAAGAGCACAGGGGACAAGGATTGCAATCCACTGGTGCAAGAAATAAAAGCTTAACTTTAAAAGAAGAGCTGATGGTTGAAAAATCTATAAAGTCTCTGCGTTTTGTTTGTTTGTTTTTCCTGTTAAACATATAAATAAAATTAGTGGTACTGACTTCCCACGGAAGGCATAAGTCAGTGTCCAGTGGCTCTCGACAGGTAGATGAAGACATTCTGAGAAAGAGGTTGCACAATTCCATTTAAAAAACCAAAGGTTAAACCAAACCATAAACCAAAGCCTGTTATTTGCAGCTAGCAGGAAACACCGTTCTTCTTTCAGGAAAAAACCTAGGGAGTTTTTGTCGAAAGGATCTATAGGTGTTACGTGATCATGATTGGGGAGGGAAAGAATCTATAGAAATAATGAATTTGACGACATGACTTCAAAACCTGATGAGTTATGGGAATATAATTTATTTTAAAATAAGTTCTGTAGTTAAGAAAAAGATAACAGGTGCTAAAGTAGCTGATCTAAGATGCCTCTTTAAAAAATGCCTCTTAATAAGCATCAATAAAACAAAATTAATAAGGACAAGCAAATAGCAGCCACAAAAGTTCAATTTCAAATTTTAAAACACTAAAAAAAATCAGAAATTAGATATCTCAGCATGATAAAACATAATCCCTAAAGGAGAACATATTTTTATGTTTGTATTGCTAAATATTAATGCTATGTTAATAAGCACTATTTTAGTTCACATACTGAATCTATTTTCAAAACAAATCAGAACAGGAATATTTTTCAAAATGAGCATTAAATTAAATATAAACACAAAAATTCATTTTGTTTTTTTCTGTTTATATTAAAAATCTATTTTTTCTCCAGTTTTCTTACATAATCTAGATAACAAAGAAATGTCTCATTTATTTTTAAAAGCAAACAAAAAAATCTCTGAATATAATTTGCTAGATAAATAAACCTGTTGAGGTCGAGAGTCCCCTTGAATATTAATAGTAAGACAGAGACACTTTGGAAAATGTCTCCATCTATTGAGAGTTCCTTATCCAAAACATGATATTATTACTTGTCCAGGTAATTTATTCATCTAGCCATGTTTCCTTACATAAAGTTTTAAACATAATATGAAGTGTTCCTATTTCTTCAGTGTAGATTACATGCTTTTCTGTGTGTAGCCTAACTTCTCCTATATCAAAACTGATATACCGAAAACCGTATAGGTCAGATACAAATTCTTTATTAGTGTTCTATTTTTTTTAAAGATTTTACTTATTTATTTGAGAGAGAGAGAGAGAGAGAGAATGAGAGATAGAAAGCATGAGAGGGAAGAGGGTCAGAGGGAGAAGCAGACTCCCGGCTGAGCAGGGAGCCCAATGCGGGACTCCATCCCAAGACTCCAGGATCATGACCTGAGCCGAAGGCAGTCGCCTAACCAACTGAGCCACCCAGGCGCCCTAGTGTTCTATTTTTTAACACTCAGCAAAGAACATGAGACATAGCTATTAGTCAAAGATGATTTTTTTGAATTAAAGATGTGATTAATATGTATTTGATTTTCAACTTCAAATGCTTAAAACAAACTGGATTTTTTTATTGTATAAGGTATATAAAATAATATCATTGGGCCTCCTGGGTGGCTTAGTTGGTTAAGGGTCTGACTCTTGATTCCGCTCAGGTCATGATCTCAGGGTCCTGGGATTGAGCCCCACTTTGGGTTCCATGCTCATCCAGAAGTCTGCTTAAGGATTTCTCTTGCTCTCCCTCTGCCCCTCCCCCCACTCGCCCTCTCTTTCTCTCTCTCTAAAACAAATAAATAAATGTTAAAAAATGATTTCATCAGTGGCCTACTTTCAAAAGGATAGCAATTGGTATATTCAATTTTGTTGCAATTATATTATAAAATCATGATCCATTATTATGTGGACAGTTAAAGACAAGAAAAAATTATTCATAAAGATCAACAGAAGGATTAAAGGAATTTAAATATAGTCAGGTAAAATATTCCCAAATAAAGGTTATATTTAAAAAAGAATACTATTGCTATCCCAAATTATGTTACAGTAACTTTGACTCAGAAATCAATTTCTATCTTAACTGTATTTTATTTACAGCACTTTTTACTCATACATTAGTTACTTATTTGCTATATATCACAAATTTACATATTCACTTAGGAAAATAAGTCATTATAGAACAACCAAAAATTAATTACCCATTCAAATAAAAGACATTCCTAGAGGGAAAAAAATATGTATATTTAGGTTTGTTCTTTTTAATAATAAATAATGTTACCCTAGTTAAAATTTAAAAAGTTAAGAGTGCATGATAAAAACTCTAGAGCTAACACTGAAAACAATACAGAGGTATAACTAAAAGCTAACAGAAAAATTTAAAAGAATGAAAAAATACATTCAAATAATCCATTTTGATATAGGAAAAAAAATACAGGAGAATGAAAACCAGAGAGGACAAACAGAAACAAAATAGGAAAAAAGCATTCCTAAATCCAAATATAGGAATGATTACGTTGAATATTACTTTCCACTTGAATTAATAGATATTATCTGAATGATTAAAACAGTGAGACCCAATTCTATGCTATTCACTAGAGATGCACATCAATGTAAGGATACAGACACTTGAAAAATATGGAAACAGAGATATAACATGCAAACAGTAAGTATTAGAAGGCCGGATTTGGATATTAATATCAAAATACAGAGCATTATCAGAAATGATTGAGGACATCTCAAAATGATAAAAAAGTGAATTATTTAAAAACATCAAAGTATGCTCCTATTAATAGTGTTTCAAAATATATGAAGCAAAATTGACTAATACTATTCATTCCTGAAGATTTGGAAACACTGGACAAAAAAATAAAAACAGGAATCATCTGAACAATAAATAGAAAGACATTGAATTAAATTATTACTGAAATGGATTATAAAATTATGGAATGCAGCAAAAGCAGTGCTTAGAGGGAAAAGAACATCTTTAAATACTTAGTGTAGAAATAAACAAATGTCTAAATTTTAAAGATCTTAATTTTCACTTTAACAAATGCAAATGAAATAGCAATTCAGAACCAAAGTTAGTAAAAATAAGTAATGAGAGAAAATCCATGCAAATAAAATAGAAAAGCAACAGATAAATCAATAAAGCCAAAATTTACTTTTTAAAATAATTAACAAAATTTATTTATACAAAAATGGAGAAAATCATAAATTATTAATACCAGGAATGAAAGAAGGGTTATTGCTATAGATCCTATAGAAGTAGAAAGAGTGATAAAATTTGATGAATAACTTGACAAATTTGATGAAATGGACAATATAATTTATTGAAATTACTGATATAAGAACAAGCAATCCACTTACAGCCATGTGTGTACACACACACACATATGCACAGATTGAATTTTTTAATCAAAATACATTTTTCAAAAAGAAATCTCCAGAACTAGTTATCTTCCTTCATGAATTCTGTCAAACATTTAAAGAAGAAATACTGTCATTCTTGTACAAAATCTTTCAGGAAATAGAATAACTTTTTGACTTTTTTTCCCCAAGTTTTTATTTAAATTCTAGTTAGATAACATACAGTGTAATATTCGTTTCAGGAATAGAATTTAGTGATTCATCCCCTACATACAACGCGCAGTGCTCATCACCACAAGTACTCTCCTTAATACCCATCACCCATTTAACCCATCCCCACCCCCCTCCCTCCATCAACCCTCAGTTTTTTCTCTATCCTTAAGAGTTTATTATGGTTTGCTTCCTTCTCTTTTTTTTTCCTTCCCCTATATTCATCTGTTTTGTTTCTTAAATTCCACATATGAGTGAAATCATTTGGTATTTGTGTTTCTCTCACTGACTTGTTTCACTTAGCATAACACACTCTAGCTCTATCCACATCATTGCAAATGACAAGATTTCATTCTTTTTGATGGCTGAGTGATATTCCTCTGTGTGTGTGTGTGTGTGTGTGTGTGTGTGTGTGTGTGTGTGTGTGTACCACCACTTCTTTATCCCTTCATTAGTCACTGGACAACTGGGCTCTTTCCATAGTTTGGCTATTGTTATAATGCTGCTATAAACATCGGGGAGGGGGTGCATGTACCCTTTCGAATCAGTATTTTTGTATCCTCTGAGTAAATACCTAGTAGTGCAATTGCTGGGTCTAAGATAGTTCTATTTTTTTAACTTTTTGAGGAACCTCCATACCGTTTTCTAGAGCGGCCACACCTGTTTGCATTCCCACCAAACTGTAAGAGTGTTAACATTTCTCTGCATCCTCACCAACATCTGCTGTTTCCTGTGTTAAATTTAGCCATTCTGACAGGTGTGAGGTGGTATCTCATAGTAGTTTTGATTTGTGTTTCCCTGCTCATGAATGATGATGAGCAGCTTTTCATGTGTCTATTAGCCATCTGGATGACTTCTTTGGAAAAATGTCTGTTCATGTCTTCTGCCCATTTCTTAACTGGATTATGTGTTTTGGGGGGTTGAGTTTGATAAGCTCTTTATACATTTTGGATACTAACCCTTTTTCAGCTATGTCATTTGCAAATATCTTCTCCCATTCCACAGGTTGTCTTTTAGTTTTGTTGATTGTTTCCTTCACTGTGTAGAAGCTTTTTATCTTGAAAAGTCCCAATAGTTCATTTTTGCTTTTATTTCCCTTGCTTCTGGAGATGTGTCTAGTAAGAAGTCACAATGGCCAAGGTCAAAGAGGTTGCTGTCTGTGTTCTCCTCTAGGATTTTGATGGTTTCCTGTCTCATATTTAGAACTTTCATCCATTTTGAATTTATTTTTGTGTTTGGTGTAAGAAAGTGGCCTAGTTTCATTTTTCTGCATGTTTTAATAGTTCATCATAACCCTAATAACAAAATCTGATAAAATATTACAAACATAAAAATACTGAAAAGAATATTTGCAAATCAAACACAGGAATATATAAAAGAGTCATATATTGTAGCATAGTAATTTTTTCTAGAAATTCAGGATCAATTTGACATTCAAAATTCAATCAGAATATTTCACATATTAACAAAATAAAGGATAACCTATAAATCATTTTGATAGATGCAGAAAAATCATTTGAAACATTAATACCCTTGGGGTGTCTGGGTGACTCAGTCAGTTAAGCGTCCAAGTCTTGATTTTGGCTCAGGTCATGATCTCAGGGTACTGAGATTGAAACCCACATTGGGCTTCATGCTCAGCAGGGAGTCTGCTTGGGATTCTCTCTCTCCCTCTACCCTCCCCCCCTAAAATAAGTAAGTAAATCTTTACAAAAAGAAAAATTAACACCCATTCATGATAAAAAAAATATGTCAGCAAACTAGGAGTAGAAGATTTTCTTCATCTAACATCAAACATCTATGAGAAATTAATAGCACATACTAAGCTATGAATGGCTCATTTCTTTCCCCCGGGCATGAGGCATAATGTAGGGTGCTGATACTTACCTACTTCAAAATTGTTCTGGAGTTTATAGTCAAGAAGATTATAGAGTATAAAAAATCAAAGAGGAAATAAATCTCTCTCTCTATCTGCAAATGACATGATGATTTCCAAAAAACATATAAAAGAATCTGTAAAACAGCCACTGGAAATAATAAGTTAATTTACAAGGTAATGGACTATACGCTTTATATACAATACTGAATTTCATATTTACATCATATTTACATATCAGCAGTAAACAACTAGAAAATAAAAGTAATTTACTATTGATTGCAGCAGGCTGGGTCTTAGGACCCAGGGGGTTTCCCACAGGACCATCCAAGAGGGTCTTTTGCTTCATGAAGGATAGAGTCAAATGTGAGCTAGCAGGAGGTGAAAGGAAGATAGAGAGAGAACAGATACAGACTGAGCATCCAGGAGGCTCAGAAAAGAAAGGTGGGAATCCTCATATATGTTTGGGATCTGGGGTTTTTTACCGAGGATGGAGTTCTGGTGTATGCGTCCTCTCAGACATCCAGGAACTGGTTAGAACAAAGACAAGAGCTCAGGTGTTATTCCTTGGAGCCAGGGGCTCTTGGCACTGAGACGTCTAGCTCCAGTGGTCTGGAATGTACATATGATAGCTTCATCAGGTCATTCTCACCTGGTCCTTCCTTATATGTTATTTGTTCTGGAGAATCATTAACTCCTTGTCCCTTACAAGGAGGACATGTGCTATTTGCTTTACAAGACATGTGTAGAATGGGGTGGATGTGCAGGCCCTAGCAAGAATAGAAGCTTAAAAAGAAGTAAAGGGAAAAAAAAAACAGTTTTGTCTCTCATGCGGTCCCTCTGGTTTCCTGTCTCACTATTGTAAATAAATAAAAATAGTTTACTACCGTAAGTTACCAAATACTTTTTAAAAAACCCTTACCATTAAATTTAACAAAATATGACCAAGTTCTCTACACTGAAATTTACAAAGTGTTGAAAGGAAGCAAAGACTCTTAAAAGTGGAGAGATATACCATGATTCAGATGTTAATTTCACCAATGATCTAATAGTCCCGTGCTAACCCAATCAGAACTTTTTGGAAATGCATAGGATCAAGAATGTCTAAAGAAATCCTGAAAAATAAGGAATAAAGTTGGAAGACTTTTAGTATATGAATCAAGATTTAGTAGAAAGCTAAGTCATTCAAGGTAGAATAGATATATAAAAATCATTAAACAATTTTTTAGTTACTGGCCACTATAATTTTATAAATATTTCCATATTTTCAGAAGTGTAGCAGTTTTATATATCTCAAAGCTATCATTTATGCTGCAAAATGTAACTAAATATACAGTGTTGTTCCTTCTCCTGTTTGTGCTATCACATTGCAAAATTGCACTATCTCCCCTTCTCCCTTTTTTGTTCTTTGCTCTCTTTCTCTCAAGAAAGTCTCTATGACTTTTTTTCTTTTTTTCCTTATGTTTTAGGATGATTAGGACAGTGGTTGTTGGAAGGAGACAATAATAACGATACATTCATTTGTCAATGTACACAAAACTGGTTAGGAATTTCACTGGTTAATTGGGGAAGTAAAGTAATCCATTATAGGACTAGTATGCAACAGACTTTCTACATTAAAATATATTCATGAAAATATATTTCACTTATTAATTAAAACACAGCCTCCTTGGCTTCAGCAAGGAAAAAAAAATCCTCCTTTCACTCTATGGCAATAATTGGGCAGTATATTGTAGATGAGCTCATATTGAATTCCTAATGACTGCTTTTCTCCTTTGGCCTTATTTAAACAGAATTATTATTTTAGTTTTCTGTGATATCACCAAGGTTAAATTTTTTGCTTACATATCTTGACCACTAATATGAACTTACTAATGCTTCAATTCTGTGCAAATTATGAACGATCTAATTAAGACTGAAATTCTTTGAGATATTCATAACAAAATGTATTGATTGACATTTGACCTGTACCACAGGAAGTGGTGAAGAATCCAATAATGATTAATATACAGGAGTTACTCCTACCATCTGTTTTTTTTTTTTTTAAAGATTTTATTTATTTATTTGAGAGAGAGAGAATGAAAGATAGCACGAGAGGGAAGAGGGTCAGAGGGAGAAGCAGACTCCCCGCCGAGCAGGGAGCCCGATGCGGGACTCGATCCCGGGACTCCAGGATCATGACCTGAGCCGAAGGCAGTCGCCCAAACAACTGAGCCACCCAGGCGCCCCTCCTACCATCTGTTGATAGGATTTCTTTAAAAAACAAAATAATAGAGGGCGCCTGGGTGCCTCAGATGGTTAAAAATCTGCCTTGGGCTCAGGTCATGATCCCAGGGTCCTGGGATCCAGTCCCGCATTGGGCTCCCTGCTCCTTGGGAGCCTGCTTCTCCCTCTGCCTCTCTCTCTCTCTGTCTCTCATGAATAAATAAATAAATAATCTTAAAAAAATAAATCAACTTTAAAAAAAAAGGTAATAGAGACAGGACTGAGGCAACTTGCCCTGTTGTAATAGTTCAGCCACTCCACCATTGATATTCATGAAAACAGTCTGATCCTGCAGGAAGTGACCACACCAAAGAGACCAGCCTGTCATGGTCTTGAGGATTACTTTTATATTGCCAAATGCCAAAATAGTAGGATTTCTAATGTATATCAGGCAATTAAGCTTTGACTGCCTAAACTTTCCATATTAAATTTTGCAAATATTTTCTCCCTTCTTGCTGTAGTTTTGTTAATTTAGTTTGGAATGGAAACTTATGTTAAAGCAGATTAAAATCACAATGAATGGGACTACCGGGTGCCTCAGTTGGCTAATCATCTGCCTTCGGCTCAGGTCATGATCCCAGGGTCCTGGGATCGAGTCCCACGTCGGGCTCCCTGCTCAGTGGGGAACCTGCTTCTCCTTCTGCCTGATGCTCCCCCTGCTTGTGCTCTCTCTCTCTCTCTCTGGCAAATAAATAAATAAAATCTTTATAAAAAATCACAATGAAAACCCTTTATTTAAACATGCTGAAAGGTAGGGTAGGGGATGTAGTCAAAAGAAATATTAGAAGGCACAAACACAATTATTATAAAAAGCTTAATAGAATTCATTCCTAAAACAAGCTGCCTGTTTCATTTTTATGCACGATTATATGCAAAATCTCTATGAATCTATTATGATAATCTATGAGGTGTATATATATTGAGATCTCAGTGGCTAACAGAATTAAATATTCTTCCACTCCTATTCAGTAATATATATATATATATTTGTCTTTAATTTGCATATAAACATTATAGAATAAGAATTACGTCTTTGATAAAGACCCTTCCATTTACACTTATTCTCTTACTTTAAATTCATAAGATTCAATTTAATACTTGTTTCAAATTAGAGTATTCTAACATTATGCATAATTTGGAATTCTACTTCCCTAGTTACCCCACTGACCGGGTGTAGTAACAGCAGAACTTGAATGAGAGACTCTCAAGCCAGACATGATGGGTTTTGATCTTCTCTCTATCATTTATAGGCTCTGTAGACTTACTTGGGTAATCTATATCACCAACTCGTTTGACTCTGTTACAATGGAGATAATAGCATCTCATCCACAGGGTTTTTATGATGATTCTAGAATATAAATCCCACCCAGGATATCATAAGTGGAAGCAAAATCCTTTTCCTTATTCTTTTTAGGTTTTCTTTTATTTAACATCAAATATGGGCTGAGCAACTTCGCTTTATTATTTGTCTAATTATCTTCTCAATCCTTCCAAGTGAGTTAGGAACAAAGCAGAGCTTTCTGCAGTAAGTAGGCACATGAGGGGAGAAGGTGGGGGCAGTAAGAGGAAATGTTGAGACTTTTTCCAAGTGGAGAACATACATCTTCTGTAAGGCAAGCAGGTATTAGTTCCTGGTGATTCCTGTCATGTTAAAACGCCAACCCAATGTGGTCAAAACTTATTATGTTTTAGAAGAAGCCAGTGATCTGTATTTGTACTTGAAATCCACAGTTGTTTAAAGTTAGGAAAAATTAAAATAATTTCAGACATTCAAGAAGCCAGCATCATATGAGACAATAAATAATGCATGATGGCTATGTGTTTGCTACCTTGGAATTGGCATGACTAACTCAACTTTGCATTGGAGCAAGAGAAAACTTACAACTTGCATAAGGTCATGAAGCATAGAGAAGACTGAGCTAGTATCTTAAAGTACCATCCAATTCCACATGCTCTTTGTACTGTGTCATGGCCTTGTATATTAGGGTATGATCTCCAGGCCAAGGTGTAAAATTCATATCCACTTGAGTACATTCTCTCCTTTACCACAGCTCAGAAGATCGCTCTCTCAAAAACTAAAAATCAGTTTCAAAACATTAAATTCTTTTCTTACATTTTTTACTTCAATAACATCCGGTACTACTCACCATTATTAAATACAGATTCTTTGCTGAATACTTGGAAGAATCAGCTCTCCTGTCTACCTTTCTACACAGGTACTCCACCCACTTGAATGCAAGACCAACTATGTAATTTGTAGGGCCCAGAGCAAAACGAAAGCTTGGGGTTCCTTGTGAACCCACAAACTGTTTATGACATGCAAACAGTGAAATGCCATCTCCTAATTGAACAAATACTACACTATCCAGAGATAGGGTTCAAGGCTCACTAAACTTGGATTAAAAATTTTATTGGCTTGTACTTTATTTTTTCAGTATTGTTGAGATATGATTGGCATATAGCATTGTGTAATTTTGTGTACAATGTGATGGTGTGATATATGTAAATATTGCAATATTAGAGTCCACATCCGCCTTTTGTGTTTTCAAACAACATTACAAGTTAGTATGGAAGAGAGAAAGACAAATAATGTAAATGATTAACAGTGAGATAATGGAAAATATTCTGGAACATTTATATAGCTGAATTTTGACATATCATTTTGAAACTAATACAAAACATTAAACGTATTTACACTGTGATATTTAGTAGAAGAATTAGATAGCAGTAATATATAGACATAGACCTATATATATTTTAAACCATAAAAAAATAAATATGCCAGTATATAATGGTCTATATGAAAATACAAGTAATGTTAGTAATTTCTTTAAAAGAAATCATTATTAAGGAGGGCACATATTGCATGGAGCACTGGGTGTTATACACAAACAATGAATCATGGAACACTACATCAAAAACTAATCATGTAGTGTATGGTGACTAACATAACATAATAATAATAAAAAAAGAAACCATTATTTACCCATTATACTATTTAAATAAAAACTTTAAGCTTCAAAACTATTACTGATAAATTTGAAGGGATGATGTCTTTTGAAACATATTTTGGGATTATCATTGGAAATTAAACATTTAATTTAACTTTAACATATTATTCAGGGAATTTTTTCTTTTTAAAATATAAGGGAGGTAATGATAACCATATCTCAATAATTATAATATTTTTACACAAATTTAAAATCGCATGAAAATCTCTAGTTAGTATGATAAAATTGAGTGTGAGCAGTTGTTAAATATGTCATATAGTTAATGTAAATTGGGATGAAAAGATATAATTTGTCTGAGCTAACTGACATTCAGTCTTCCTCATCTCCATTCTCTCATGTCTAGACAATGTTCTCAAAATTATCTAGTCCTCATAAGTTCTTAGAACCCATTGTAGGTTTAGGGTATCTCTACAGAATCTTAGAAATGAACAAAGGTAATAAACCACTACCAAAGAAGAATGGCCAGTCAGCATTTCTTTTTGACACAGAATTGTGTTTCTAAAATAATTATCAGCGAGGCAAGAGGAATAAGAATTCATTCTAAGTTGATAGGGAATAATATCCTTTTTTTTAATGTAAGGAAACTACTCATCAGTCCAAATCCACCTGCTTTGTCTTTCCA
Organism: Callorhinus ursinus; assembly: GCF_003265705.2. Lineage (NCBI taxonomy): Eukaryota > Metazoa > Chordata > Mammalia > Carnivora > Otariidae > Callorhinus > Callorhinus ursinus. The sequence continues at coordinate 15,585,631 of NW_027397069.1, read as the reverse complement.
TAAATTACTCTCATAACACAGAAATAGACTACCAGTGTCAGCCTGAATGTTTGGCAACCTGTATTTTCTCTCTTTATTTATTTTTATAGGTATCACGTGGCAGGCAGTATCTCATGATGTTTAAGGATATGGATTTACAGCCAGATAGACATGTGTTCAAAGATCAAATTACAACCTAGCAGTTGTTATCCTAAGTCCTTGTCAACTTTCCAATTCATAAAATGAGGATACGTGTGTATTAGGCTAAAGGCTGAGCTGCTACAACCAAAGTAGTAATAATAGTAATAATGATAATTAAGAATAAGAGAAAAACAAAATAAGGTAAGGGTTAAATTAATAGTTATTTATCCTGTATGTATCATTCCATCTGATACTGATTGAATTATTAATCAGGATCATATGTATGCTCTGTATCTTGAAAATGTCAGTAATGAGTTTCTTAAACTAATGGAAGGTGGAGGACAGAAAAGCATGGAGAAAAGGAAAAAGAACAGAAAGAAGAACGCAGGAAATAATAAAGGAGAAAGGTGATAAAAGAGAGGGAGATTTATCCGCATTTTACAAAGTGGTACTATTAATACTGCTCAATATTGAGTTTGGTGAAACAATAATGTCTGTGGTTCAAAAATATTTTCTCTAGTTTTCTAATCAACTGTGCTATTCATCTCCTTACAAAGGGTGGTTGATGATCAATTAAGCCACATTCTTTAACAATTTCGCTTCATGGAAATAACATTCAGGCTATGGAGAACATGCTACTGTTACATTACAGTAGCACTGAGACTATGTATCATTTTCTTTAGTAACATGTGTATTTTAATGGGAAACTAGGGAGAGGAGTAACAAGGCAAGCTATTTTTAACAAAAAAGTTTATTTGAAACATTTTCATTTCAGGTTAAATACAGAGAGGCAAACAGAGAACAAAGTTTGCATGCCTACAAAGACACAAACACATACAGATAGTCAATAAATTTAATTAAAAACAAGCCAATGTTTTTGTATTTCATATATTAATCTGAATGTAGAGGGAAATTAATATTTTGGGCTGCTTGCTTTGTTTTTCAGATAACAAAACTGCATTGTTCAAGGGAACGAAATAATTTATCTTATGTATTAACACTATGATTAATCAGTCGGATTGGAATGATATTTTCTTAATACCATACTTAACGTGCAATTGAAAGGTTATTTTAAAAGCAACTGAAAATATGTATAGAAAAACATTTATTCTATGTTTACATAAAATTCCACCAATCTGTAAATGGATAGTCAACAACCTGACATTTCTACATTCTTTCTATGTGCTTAGAATTGTATTTTATGTTTTGAAAAATGTGAAAAACAATTCTAAAATAAATTTTGTACTATATTATTGTTAGGGGTGTGTCCACGTTGTGTGAATGGCGGTCTCCGTCCTTGGATTTCCCATGAGAAGATTTATGGGGGGATCCACTCTCAAATACAGACAGCCAGAAGGAAAGTAGCAAGCACAAAGCAGTTTATTAAAGTGAAAGTACAGTTTCAAGGTGGGAGAACAGTCAAGTTCCATCTAGGGTGTTTTGGAATCAGGTGTTAATGGGTCTCTGGCCTGGGAGGGGCTGTGACATACAGTGGAGTGGTCTCTAATGGAGGGTGCTTCCAATCATTCGGGAACTCCTATCACAGGTTCTAAGGGGGAGTTTTGGACCCTAGAATGTTTGTAACTCTTGACAGCCTTTCTGCATTGGTGGGGGGTGGGGAGATATAATGCCATACTAATGTATTATAATGAGTCTAGGAGTTATTACCTAGGCTCCATGAGGTGAAGAAATATGCTCCCATAATAAATGAAAATAAAGAGTAATTGAAAAGACAAATAGAGACCTTTATAAAGATAAACACAATCCAAAACATTTAAGTAAAATTAAATTTAAATTGAATAGAAGGGAACTCTCTACCTGAAAATGGAATCTAAAACATGAAAAAAAACATCATTGGATAAGCTTAAGAATAAAATGGAGATGACAGAGAAATTAAGTAAACACCTAGATACATCAACAACAACAACAAAAATCTAATCTGAAGAAAAAGATGAAAAAAAGATTGAATAAACAAACAGAATGTCAGAGTTGTGTGGGATTGCTTCAATATATTGAACACATTTGGAACTGGAGTCCCAGAGGGGAGGAGAAAGAGAGAATGGGACAGAAAAATTAACTTAAGCAATCTTGGCTGAAATGTTCTAAATTCAGCAAACTACTTAAATTTATAGATTGAAGAAGCTTAGGAAACTCCAAACAGGTAAATCCAAAGGGAAGAATGAGTCACCATATTATAGTCAACTGCTAAAAAGCAAAGATAAAAGAGACAATCTTGAAAGCAGCTCAAGAAAAATAAACATCATGGTTTCTCTGGATGCTTTCCATTTCTTCAAGCCCTCGATGCCGTGGGTTCTCCACATTTAATGTGCAAAATAGCAGAATTTAATAACAATAATAATTTCACACATGCTGTTTAGCTATCACATATTCCCATTTTTACTAAAGGAAAGATGCATAGGACACATATCAGTGGAAGAACATTATTCTCCACTCTTTCTACAGATTCAGGGGCAAATTCAGGATCTCCCTCTTCTTCCAATCTCAAAATGAAGAAGAGAAGATGAAAGAGGGAGAAGGAGGAGAAAAAGAAAAGAGAGATGGGGCTTCTTCTGTATCCAACAAAATTTGGTTGAGAATTTAAGAATATAGAACTTAAGAATATAGATCTTAAGAATATAGATTCTTAAACTGTAAGTGGTGAGATGTGAGCAAGCAGTTATTGAAATATGTGTTACAGTATAAATAGGTCTTTGGAATTTGGGAAGACGGAGAGGTGGGAGTCCAGCTCTAAGTGACTCAAAAGGAGAGTAATCAGCTTTTGTAATATTGTCCTTTTCTGTGAGATACAAGAGGGGTGACTGGAGGTCATGAGAGAAGGGAATAGAAATGGTCACGTTGGGAGAGCGACTTTCATCATCATTAGAATTATCAATATTATTATAATTACCCTTTTTATGTTTTCCTTCTTATCATCATTCTTCCTTAGTGAGAATCAGCTGGAAGTAAGGTAAAAAGATGGGCTAAATCTTGAACAATAAAATTTTGTTTATTAATTTAATCCATTGCTGCTCTACTATTGCAATTTCACAAAGAATATAACTTTGTTCTCATAGTTCTCTAAGTCTTTGTCCTAAGCCATGGTTGAACTTTCTTTTTAGACTTTTTTAAAGGTATTTTGTTCATGCATTCTTATGTTTCAGAACATTTAATTTTAGTAATTATGACATAATTGTAATATAATATTTATAATTCAAGCTAATAAAAGTTCAGATTCCGATTAGGAAAACTTTTAAATTTTGGCTTTTTGTTGAAAACCTTATATTGACAGGTCTCTCATTTTAACTGTCTGAAATAAATAATTTATTAAAATTGGAAAATTGCTGGTATTTCTGTCCTGTTATTGGTTTAATCTTTGGTTTGAATTGTTTAATAGATTTTCAATTACTTCAACTCAACATGAAATTTCAGCTTTGTTTTCCTTCCAAACTTATGTAAATCATAATAAATTCTCCAGCACTCCTGTGACATATTTTCAATATTCCTTTCACTATTTAACTTTATAAATAGAATAGCCAGTCCACTGGTCAGTTGTCATATTGATCAACCTTACTGCATTTTAGGATATTTATTCAATTCTTGCATTATTAGCCACTCACATGAAGCTTATATTTTGTATTATTAAATGATTCAAACCAAAGACTAAACTAATAACAGGACTGAAATACCAGCAGGTTTCCAATTTTAATAAATTCTTTATTTTGACAATTTGAGAGACCTATCAATTTAATCAAAAAACCACAATTGTATTACTAATGTCATAATACAGGGTTGGGCTCTTTTTTTATATATATATACATATATAACTTCCAATTAAGTCAAACAGTTTTCATGATTTCAAAAGTTAGAATATTTCCAGATTTAAAATTTTCTCATTGGATGTGCCTTAATAAAATATGAATTCCAAATGTGGTAATCTTAAAACTGATTTTCATAGTGATCAGGAACACACATTTTGTTTTAAAAAATATGTATAAAATATATATAGCTTTTATATTTTATATATATTTTTAATGTAAATGTTTCAAAAAGCAAACCATGTTTTATTTTAATCCATTTCTTTTCTTTTAATCATCTGGGTTGGCACGGCCCCAATTCACAGAACTTCATTTATTGGAATTGGGTTCTGTTGCCATATCAGAAGGGTTCACGATACGACATGTTGATATAAGCTTAAAACAAAACCATGAACGCCATCCTTGAAGATTCATAATACAATAGTCTTTAATTTCATTTTATTCTTGGGATAACAACTTATTCATGTGAGGGCATCCTATTTTGAGAAATCATGTTTCTGGGTTCAAAATACAAGCACAAGTACTTCTCAGGTAACAATTGCAAAATTTTGGGATAAAACATCCCGATTCATTGCTGAACTTCATCTCTAGTCCAATTACAATAAGAATACATGGAAAGCTAAAATCCAGCATAGGGGAAGGGAGACTCCAAATTATTATTATGTTACTTTCTTTTCCTCTCAGGCATCTTAGGCTGAAGCTGTATAAGGCCACTGTAGATGATCCTTTCCAATTGCCTATGTTAAAGGTTAGAGAAAAAAGAGCATCCAGTAACTTACGAGTGTGCCTTTTGCTAGTCCAGAAGGTCACTGCTGCAACTCAGAGAGGTCCTTAGAGAATGAAGATTTTCTCTGACAGCTTATTTGCCCAGTATCAACTTAATTTTAAGGAAAAACTGTCATTTTCCCGTTGATCACGGGTCACAGGTGGAAACAGAGACAAAAGAGCATCATAATCATTCCCTATAGGTGAAGGCTCAGTTGGAGTGTGAATGGCAATGGTAACAAGACAGAGAACTTCACCACCAAAATTCCATCAAAGAAGTTATTACAGTGTTTGGCTTTATGGATTCTGTCAAAGAGAAATGACTTTAGCTGCCTGCCAATTTCTATATAGAGGCTAGTAGAACAGCTTGTTGAAATTTCAATAGAGGGTGACTCAGGGGAAAAAAAAAATAGTAGTGCCATATAGTCTTCATCTGAGCTGCATCATGACTTTCAGAGAATTAAATATATAATCTGTGTTTATTTCCAAGTATAAATCCAATTTGAGAAATCCCCAATTTTATAGTTCTCCCAAGCATTTGACTTGATACAACTTCACAATCATATAAAACTTTCCTGGTAAGTAAATATTTAAATCTAAAAGAAAACTGTTTTCACTGTGGGAGGAGGGGTGAGTTTTTTCCCCCTTATTTCATCAGTCTAGATATTCCTTCAGAGAAAAGAGCAAGTAGTCACTTTTTTGTGTGTGAATTTCAGAAAAAAAAAATTCCTTACTAATTAGAAATGGATAAAAGAACATTGCAAGTTCCAAAACATTGTACATAGAAGAATCAACATTTCAGAATGCCTAAAATACATCAATAAGGTCATACCTGGGTAGAAATTTACAAGGAAGAAAGTAGTCAACAGTCATGGAAGCCATATCTCACAAACAAAGTAGACTGGTTAAAACAGGCATTTATCCAAATTTCCATTTGTGAGATACTGCTCTTCAAACATTTTTTCAGGACCCTAGAGGAAAGAGAGTTCCAATTTTGTTAAGACTATCAGAGAAGGTAAGGCCGTCTATCTCATTGAATTAAAATGTTTTCACTGAAACTAAATATATCTTTGTTGTTGATCTTATCTTCAGGTTAAAATCTTTACAAAGGAACACAATTGAATCTGGTCCTGTGCCAGAGAAAAGCAATATGATTCTATTACATTTTACCAAGAAAGAAGACAAATAGATTTATTTTTTAAGCATTTATCATATCAGTCAATATACTCAAAACAGGAAAATATTTACACATAATTTAAAAAGAACATTTTTGCTTATCTGTCATGATCTTCTGAAGAAAATTTTGAGATAAATAAAGAAAATAACCTGCTTGTATAAAACCCACTACCCTTTACTTTTGCTATGGATTAAATCAGCAAATCTAGATTTAATTATCAACATATGACAAAACCATACCACAAGGAAATCTGATCACCCAATCTAAAATTATTTATTTAAATTTGAAACAATAAGCAAAGAGAGTCACATGCTTCTATGAGATATTGGCTTAGATCTTCCTTTGTTAAGACATCAAATCAAATGTTTTCTTCCTTTCTATAAGTTGTCTTTTCAATTTGTTGATTCTTTCTTTTGCTGTGCACAAGCTATTAAAGCTGATGTAGTCCCACTTGTTTATTTTTGCTTTATTGCTGATACTTTTGGTGCCATATCCAAAAAATTCATTGCCAAGACCAATATCAAAGAGCTTTTCCCCTATGTTTTCTTCTAGGATTTTTTTTTTTTTTTTTTAGTTTCAGCTTTTACATTGAAATCTTTAGTCTATTTTCTATTAATTATTGTGAAGGATGTAAGATAGAGGTCCAAAACCATTCTTGTACAGATGAATATCCAGTTTTCCCAAAACAATTTATTGAAAAAATATCCGTTTCCCCTGGTGTATTCTTGGATCCCTTGTCAAATATTAGTTGACTCTACATATGTGCGTTTATTTTGTTCCATTGTTCTAGGTGTTCGTTTTTCTGCCAGTAACATACTGTTTTCATCACTGAAGCTTTGTAGTATAATTCGAAACCTAGTGTGATGCCTCTAGCTTTGTTTTTCTTATGGTTGCTTTGTCTAATTGGGATTTTTGTAGTTACATATTAATTTTAGGGTTGCTTTTTTCTATTTTTCTGAAAAATACCATTGGAATTTTTATAGGGATTGCACTGAATCTATAGATTTCTCTGGGTAGTATGGACATGTTAACAGTATTAATTCTTCCAGTCCATGAGCACAGGATATCTTTTTATCTGTGTGTGATATCTGATAAGGGGTTAATACCTAAAATGTGTAAGGAACTCATACAACATAATAACAGAAAACAATCTGATTAAAAGATAAGCAAATACCTGAATAGGCATTTTTCCAAATAAAACATACAAATAACTAGCAAGTATATGAAATGGTGAACACATCGCTAATCATCAGAAAATTTAAAATCAAAACCACAGTGAAATATCACCTCATACCTGTTAAGATGGCCATTACCAAAAAGATAAGAGATAATAAGTATTGGTGAGAATGTGGAGAAAAGAGAACACTTGTGTACTGTTGGTGGGAATGTGTAAGTTAGTATAGTCATTATGGAAAACAATATGTAGGTTTCTCAAAAAATTGAAAAAGGAACATCTGTATGATCCAACAATTCCATTCTGGGTATATATTTGAAGGAAATGAAATCACTTCACCTCCGTATTTATTGCAGCTTATTTATAATAGTTAAAACATGGAAACAACATAAGTGTTTGTCAATAGATGAATGGGTAAAGAAAATGTGGTGCATATATACAATTGAATATTATTAAGCAAAAAAAAAGAAGAAGAAGAAGAAGGAAATTCTGCCATTCACAACAACATAGATGAACCTTGAGGGCATTCTCCCAAATGAAATAGGTCAAAGAGAGAAAGATAAATACTGTATGATCTCAGTTACATGTGGAGTCTAAAACGAAGTCAATCTCATTGAAACAGAAAGAAGACTGGTGATTGCCCTGGGCTGGGAGGTGGGGGAAATGGAGAGATGTTTGTCAAAGGGTATGAAATTTCAATTATAAGATGAATAAATTCTGAGGATCTAATATACAGCATGGTGACTATATCTAATGATACAATACTGTGTTTTATACTTGAAATTTGCTAAGAGAGTAGATCTTTATTTTTTTTTTCTTTCAAGACAGAGAGGGACAAAGGGAGAGACAGAATCTTAAGCAGACGCCACGCCCAGTGTGGAGCCCCATGTGGGGCTTGATTTCATCACCCTGAGATCAAGACCTGAGCCAAAACCAAGAGTTGGATGTTCAACCAACTGAGCCACACAGGCGCCCCCAACAGAGTAGATCTGAAAGGTTCTCATTACACACACAGAATTGGTAACGATGTGAGGTGATGGATGTGTTAATTAGCTTGATTTGTGGTCATTGTTTCACAATATATACATATATAAAGTTATTACCTGTACACCTTAAATTTACACAATGTAATTTGTCACATCTCAAAAAAGCTGGGACAAAAAAAAACATATCACTTCCTGTGTCTTTTGACATTCGAAGGAGAAAAATATAAAAGTAAAAAACCTCATTAACTAGCATTTCAGTTATATTTTATTTTATGTGTGTAATCCATTGGGCTTTGCCCTAAAAAAAGTTTCAGGATGCATCTTTATATCCCATCCGACTGAGATGGAAGAGATATCATAAAAGGCTATGGAAAATAGAAATTCTTTGGTTCTCAATGAAGTTGAAGAGCATGATGCTCTGATAACAGTAACCTCTAGGTACTCAAAATGAGAATGAAAAATATAAAGCAAACTCAGTAAACTGCATCAATTTGCACCCAGTTACAATGAAACCTAACTTGAAAGTTTCTAATAAATATGCTTACACCTGCTTTTTGCATTGGTAGAATTAAATTCAGACATGATAACTTTGTAAAGGGCAAGCCAAAAACTTGAAAATGTTATAAAAAGTTATAAAAAGAACCTAATTTCATTCAAGCTGGAGATGTTTCCACAAATGGCTGAAAGTAGTTTATAATTCAATTCTCTCTAAAGGTCCAAGTTTCAGTCATTTTTCAGTTCATTTCTAAATTGGTAATAATTATTTTGTTTGGAAGTTTAGTTTTGTTCTTTGTTGGGCTGATTATGGATTTTTTCCCACCAAAATATCTTTCATCATATCTAAGACTGAACTATTCCAGCCCCAAAATGATCAGCTGTTTCACACAAGACTATTTTAAGTTCTCAACACCATCAGTAATTTTGGTAAGACACACAAGCATATCTTGAAAACTAAAAAGTATACTTACTCCTTGCCCCTTCTGTGGTAGTCTTTACTAGATGAAATTAATATCTTAAAAACTGTAATACATATCTTAATGCAGAACACTTTTGTTCATTCCAGCTGTAAATCAGTGCACAATTCAGTGTTATCCAGGAGAAGGGAGAGATAGAAAATAACTATCCTGGATTGCTAAGCTACCCTTGTCAATTGTTTTAGATTTACGACAAGTGAACTCAAAACACTAATGGCAGAAGCTTCCTATCAAAGTATTAGTTGTGTCCTGTTCGATTCGTTTTAAATTCATGCCTTTAACATAAACAACCTCATGATTATTTAATCCCTGCATGCTTATTTTCATTGTTTCGCAATGACTGGCCTTCATGTGCCACTGAGCAGTGAACATTTCTACCACATATACTTACTTCCAAATCTTCTTTTTGCTGAAATTTTTCATGTTTTAATAACAACAAGAAGAATGGTAACACAGATATGCCTTTATGTATCCTATATACCTATCACGGAAAAAAATATGGCGGTTCAAGTATAATGATTCTTTTGAGAATGTAAATTTGTTCCAAGGAAGCTGATCTATTGGGGAACAATTTGAGAATAAAGCAATGTGTTTGTTAATGCATGATTTCATCCACGGAACATTAAATAAAGCAACAAATTGCACCTGGTTGAACTGAGAGAAGTAAGAATGTGCAGAATACACACACAAGCACACACCGTAAACGTCTACCAGGTACATCATCAGTTCAGTGTGTGTGTTTTAACTCAGATCCATGCACGTGTGCTGTTACAACTTATAACTTTCTGTCTGAATGGCAGATAATCCTTCTTCCACCACTTTACGTTCACTCACAAGATACAAGTTTTCAGGGCCTATTTCTTTTTTTTTTTTTTTAAGATTATTTATTTATTTATTTGACACAGAGAGAGAAAGAACCCAAGCAGGGGGAGTGGAAGAGGGAGAAGCAGGCTTCCCGCTGAGCAGGGAGCCAAATGCAGGGCTCAAATCCAGGGCCCTGAGATCATGAGCCGAGTGAGCCAAAGGCAAACGCATAACCAACTGAGCCACCCAGGTGCCCCCAGAGCCTATTTCTACAAGCAAACTTCAGTTTTTCATTCAAGGTAAATTACCACATATATTGTCGTATCTTATTTATGTATTTCTTAACAAATTAACATGTTTAAAACTGTGCTCCACTTTTTTATTAGTTTCCTGTTTTTTTTTTTTTACATGTTTCACTGATGAAGTTTTGACTGTTGTGCCCCAGAGCCATTTCCCCCACAAACCTTGTTGCTTCATTGTGCAATTTTGCATAGATTTGATAATTTTGCATAGTGGGATGATTTATAATGAGATGTATAATTTTAGGCCTCAAAATTTGAAATTCTAGATGAAATGGAGGCTTTAAAAAATTGAATGTACTGAAGGTGTCTCAATAGGAGAAAAAATATAAAGGTTACCAAAAATCGAACACTAAAATAACAGCAAAATTCAATGGTTTTATATGTAACCTCAAATGCACTGATAATTACTAAATTATGAAAATTATTCTAGAAAACAAAAATGCAAGAATAACTTTCTACCAAAATAATAAGCAACTAGGCAGTTATTATCAAAATTACACTTAATTATATCTGAAAATCATTCCTAAATTGACTATACAGAGAAATATCCATAAATAACATTAAAAGTACAAATGACAGACTCAGAGTTTTCTCACTACTTTTAAGAGACAAAAGCATCTTCACATCAATAAATAGAAGATAAATAATCCAGTGGAAAAACTGGCACAGGCATTAGTACAATTTATAAGATAAAAAAATACTCCTTAAAATTATAATCAACTTCTCTCCTGAAAGGAAATAAACTCAATAAAATATCATTTTTTCCTATAATGGATATAAAACATAAAATTTGTAATTTCAACTTTTGGTGAAAATATGGAGGAGTTGTCACTAATCAGTGTTTACTGTTGGTCGGGGCAAAAATCTGTACATTTAGATTGAGTTTACCTAACAATATTAAAAATATGAATTATCCATAATTCTGCTCTCCTACTTTTGCGAAACTGGCATAAAAAAATCATTTTAGGGGGTAAATATATATGCAAAAATATAGAATTTCATGTCTCTTTTCCACAAATAAGTAGCAAAATAAATAAAATATCTCTAAATACAGTATAGGCTAAATAAAATATTTATATCCATGTGATGTCTTACTCAGCAGCAATGAAAAGAATAATATAGTTCTGTGTATATTTCATATTTCATAAAATACATAGAGTATAATCTGATATTAAACAGTGTGTATGTGTGTGTGTATGTGTATTGTGCATAAACATAAACAACTGTCTGGAAAAATATTCACTTAACTGGGTTAAGGGTTAACAGGGTTACCTCTTGGTTGGAATTGAAGAGATATGTATAGGTGAAAAAAGGAATTAGAATTCTTACAATACATTCTTTAAAAAAAAGCATTGTAACTTTTAAAAAACTATATTTTTATCATTCTCGATTTCCCAAATTATTTAAAAATTGAAATATAAAAAAGCCCATTAGGGAGAATTGCAATCGGGCCTTTGCAAAAGAAAGAATTGTCCCTCTAAATCTTACTTTGAATACAATAACTAGATGTGTTTTTCAGTTCTCTCTGGCTCAGAAATGTAGCTTTGTATGATCTGTAGCTTTATATGATCACCCACAAAAGGCAATCTTTTACATTTTATATATGGAAGGGAAGAAATTATTCAAGTAGCAGTAGGGTGATACAACTAAATATATGTCTCAAGCCCACCTGGTAAAGTTAATCATGGGTGTCTGAATCAGAATCAAAAGGCCAGTATTCAGGGCCATCAAAATATAATGTTTCTCATTCTTCAATATTTACATCTACACATAAGCTACTGGTGATAGGTAGTGACTATTTGAGATAAACCTTGATTAAGTAAAGACAGAACAAGAGGTAATATTGAGCAATATACAAAACTGATGAAGAGAAAATTAAGAGAGATCATGTAGACACTGAGTCACTACCTTTCTGACTTTCTTCTCACTGAGACTTGCACTTTGAAGTCCATGAAATTAGCTTTTATATACATTGATTCTTCATTTATCTGAACAAACTTGAGTTTCAGTTTCTATCAACCAAAATGTATTTAATTAGAACATTCTCTATGATTTTTCTCTAATTCTACAATTTGAATGATTTCACTTACCGAACCACAAATTCATTTCTCCTAAATCTAAATACACAAAGTGCACAAATTCTGAGCACACAGTGAAATAATTATTTCAGTTTTTTCATAATATCAGCTGAGCCTATTATTTTTATATTTAAGAAGTCCTTCCGGTTAAAAGGTGTCGAGAAATTGGGAAGAAACATACTGAATATATTATTTAAATGTGTAACCGAAATACTATTTCGAAATAGGTTTAATGCATATTCTTGACTTTGTAAATAACCTATAATTTTGTTCAATTAATTAATTTACTGATGTTCTCTGACAGACTATAAATACTTTTTGAAAAACAAAACAATAAATGAAGACATCTTATTGAATTTAACATCTAGATTGCAAAGATAATTTAAGAATATAATCCACCTTTTAGTTATTATAATTACTGATCTTATTATGGATAATATGACCATTATGTTTGCTTTTAAACTTCCTCTGAATTTCTTATAAGCAAAGTATTTCAATACCAGGTGTACACTAATAGCCTATTGTTGTATGAAAAAGCAAGGACAATAAACAACACAAATAACATATTTCCATATCCACAATTGATAGTAATTCAAACCAAGAAGACTCCAGGAGAATTATGAAGACATCAATACTCTTGGATGTGATAATCCTTTAATGCTCCTCTCTTTGTCTCCATCTTTTATGTCTGCAAAGAGTCTCAAAGAATCTGGTTGAAGGCACATTCGAATGAATACATTAGTGGATTTCTTATCTTTCTTTAAGGATATTTGTATTTAAATCTTTTTCATCTATATTTGAAAAATGAAAGACGCTGCCTTGCTAAGAAGAGTGGCATGAACAGTGAATAGTTAAATGCAAGTTTAAGTGAGGGAAAAGAACTTTCTCTATTGTTATCTACTGAGTGAAGCGGATATATCAGTCCTCCACCTACATCCAAATCAATCTTTCTTACTTGTTTTATGTACCCATCCTGTGATTTCTAAGTACTTTGCTACTAATTATCTATCTGTGACCCTCTTCTGAGGACTGCCCTTGAGCTATTTAACTGCTGTGTTGGCAAGTACAGCGAGCAGGAGTACCTGTGTTGGGACTTTGCCAAGTCATAATTTTGCTCAGCTATTTCCCATGTTCTGCTCTGTTTCCTTGACTTCTTTATCAGTCTTGACTGGAAGTAGCTTGAATACAAATTCTTATTAAGACCTGCCTGTGGAGCACCCAACCTAAGACAGCCCCTCTCATGCAAGAACACATGCAGCACACCCGCACACACATACACACGTGCAGCAACACAGTGATAATTATTGTGCAGCAATAAATATACTGATCACTAAGTCCTATTGCAAATGACCTTGCTTTATTCATTTTAACAATATTTTTTTCTTTTGAAGCAATATTTCCAGACCACTTTCACCACTATTATTTCATATGATTTAAGCAAGCAATGAATGAAAATATCTTATGTTATAAATTAGGAATCAGAGTTAATATAGTTAATTGTAGGACTAGTTCCCATTTCATGTGGCAGAAAACTATTCTGATACACCATCTTATGGCACTCTGAAGAATTTAAAAGAGATTTTATAGTCACACTCAGTTTCCCTTTAGGACACATTCTCCTAGTAGTATTCTGGATTTGATCTTTGCTCTTAAGCCATTCATTAATTTTAGCATATTTTTTTCTTTCTGGAGGGGTTGGAATTTTCAGAATCCTTGTCTTGGCTCCTTTTTACTTAAGTGTCCTTCCCTCAATCTGTCTCATTCCTCACACTAGTACTTCCACCCAGAGATCTATTTTTTCTTCCACGTATATAGTGTTACATACAAAATATCAGAAATCCTGTAATAGATAGCTAGGTAAACCGAGCATTTCTCAAGGTACAGCTGGTGGCATTACCTTCGGGCTTGATTAGAAATGCTTTTCTTGGACCAAGTGATCTTCTACTTCCTTCCCTCTCTTCCCTGGAGTAAATCAACCCTCTCCAATTTATAAGATATAGTGGGACTCAAGAGTAAATATCATAAAACAGATCGTCAAGACTGCTGTTTATTTAGGCGAGATGATATATTTCAACTTCTAACAATCAGCTGGGCTCATGAAGCAGGAAATCAAATACAGATTTGTGGAATTGTTGAGTTATTAATATTGAGTCATCTTTCCTGAAGACCAGTCTGGAAGGTAGTGTTAGGGTAGCGGTACTGAGTTCAGGCAGCCAGCCAGGCAGCTCTTCAGGATATAATCCGTATGTTATTTCAATAATTTACATGGATGGTGCCCATAAACAGGGTTTCACAAGTTACTCTTTACAGAGAAATTAAATGACGCGCTCTCCACCAAATAGACCAAACCTTATAGTGTAAATTAAACCACCATTCTCAGCAAGTGAAAGCCTGTTCTGCTAAGTAGGTTTTCAATCTGTACATAGAGGAATTAAAATACAACATGTAACAGCCAGTCTATAGTCAAATGAAGTCAGCAAATTATGTGAAGCTGGTTACCAAGAATAAATGGCTAATAGTAACTGGGCTTCCAGTGTTTTAATAAGCCTATCTAGGCTCTGTGTGGTCTGTAATATCATAATATACAAATGAAAAGAGAATTAAGAGCAGGGGTAGACATCTTAAATTGCCGTAAGGCAGCCCTACTAATTATCTTTTAAATGAATATTTATTTATTTCCACATAGATTATATCCTTCTGTATGAGGGTAACTAACACATTCTAGTTGCCTAGGAAAGAAAAATAGGTAAATTAAAAATAAACACAGAAAATATAAATGTTATTTTCAGGGTATATAATGAATATTGCAGGCTTAACAAAAAGGAACAAATAATTGTTAATAAAAAGTCTGTTTTTTATTTCTAAAATTTGGATTCTCTAAGTTCCAAATTTTGGAAACTCTAAATATATTGAGTTCTACATTTTTTTAAGATTTTTATTTACTTATTTGAGAGAGAGAGAGAGAGCATGAGCAGGGGGAGGGGTAGAGGGAGAAGCAGACTCACCTCTGAGCAGGGAGCCCGACGTTGGGGCTCGATCCCAGAATCCCGGGAACATGACCTGAGCCGAAGGCAGACGCTTATTTGACTGAGCCACCCAGGCACCCGAGTTCTACATTTTGAATTCTACATTATTTTAAATTGCATTTGTATTGTTTTAAATTGGACAGCATTATCCATTTCTCTCCTTTTTCTTGGGGGCTACGGAGTGAAGTAGCAACATTTAATTCAGGAATTCAGAATCTTGGTTTAAATTTGTTTACATATGTTATGCATCTAACATTTTATTGCATGTTGCAGAAAAAAGTATCTTTACACAGGAGGCAAGTTCATTCAGGGCAATACAAGTGGAAATACAATTACAGTTCTTAATTTCAGTCCCTATGTGGAAAGAGAGGAGTTCGAATGTGTGTACTAGGTCCTCTAGTGGTGATATCTTCAACCCACAAGCAAATGTGGCATGTACTTGCAGGATATTCCATCTGGAAAAAATGCTTTTAAATGTTCGCAGTCATGGTCTTAGTCAACTAAGTCTTAGTCAAGACCACAATTCACAAATGTATTTATCGGCCTGTTAAGCAAAGTGAAGCAAGGAGGAGATGATTTTATTGGGAATAAGAGAGCATTTTTCGAATGAGACCAAGCTCACCTCAGACCAGACAGAACAGTAACGTACAGCTTTTGAACAAGTGAAAAGGACTGAGTTTGCTCTTCCAGCGACACATCCACTTGATCATGTTTCTCATCTAGGACTGAGTGACTGGCATATTAATTCAGAGGAATGACCCTTTCCCACACAGAGCAGGAA
Source organism: Callorhinus ursinus (assembly GCF_003265705.2). Lineage (NCBI taxonomy): Eukaryota > Metazoa > Chordata > Mammalia > Carnivora > Otariidae > Callorhinus > Callorhinus ursinus. The sequence continues at coordinate 15,569,629 of NW_027397069.1, read as the reverse complement.
AGGTAGTGGCAGAAAAGGATGTGTATTGTGTTTGCAGTATTTCAAAAGCTAAGAGGAGGTGAGGTTATTTGGATGTGCACTGGAGAAAGAATTTATTATTTTTCATTGCGTCCTGGAAAAAAGAAACTTGAAAAAGAAAAGAGACGGCCCCTCTGAGGTAAGCAAACCTTGAGATCTCACTGAGGTTGAAAAACACACAGATAAAATTCGAGTGGCACTGAATTCACATCAATGTTGCTTAGCTGGTTGCTTTTTGTTTGTTTGTCTGTTTGTTTTTAAACCTGGAGTTCTGTTCGGAGAAAATGTTGGGTGCCATCACACTTCTGCATATAGCAAGCACATATTCCATTCAGGAAAGGATTACTAGGAGATAAAGATGAATGGAAAGAAAAATCGAGAAGTTTCAAATATTGAAAATATGAGCTATCTATTCAGAAATGCCAAATTTAGAAGAGACAGGACTGAAAATTTTAAAATAGGCAAAAAACAAAAGAGACTTAATGCTACATCCAAAGAGAAAAAGAAAAAGGTTTACATAGACAATAGCTCCTCCTCCCAAGATGTTGCATTTTAGTACCATAATTAACATTTTAAAAGATTGTTTAAAAATTTTTCTTGTTATTATAGCAATAGTGGTTCATTGCATAGAATTACAAATTAGCCTCCTGATGCAAGAGTTCTCTAAGTTTTCATTTCACAGGTGGTGGAATCTGGACACCTTCCATGGATCAGGAAACAGCCTGTCAAAACCAAAACTATTAAGCCTAACCAAGTTTAGGTTATTCGAACTCATAATACATCTCCCAACACCGCTCTATTACAATATATTACAGTTTCAATGGGTAGTAGAAACTTACACCCTTGAGAAAACTGAGGAACTCAAAGATCTCTATCCTCAGTTTAGAAGGATTATAGGACTGTCACCGTCTCAGGGAAAGGGCAAGGAAGCAGTCACTATTTGGTGCTTTTGATGGGGGAAACTCTTCTGAGAGAAATCAAAACTCTAAGGCAAAGCTTAGTTTAACTATTAACTATTTCAACGTTCACGGTGGCTGGGAATCCACAAGCCAGAAATAAACCTAACAATCTAGTTGAAATTGATTAAACACTTGGAAAGCATGACAGGAAACAAATACTCTGAATCTTCAAAACCATGCCACATTAGATATTCTCCCTGAAACAGTCTTCACTGAAGATTGGCTAATAATAAAATAAGTAAAATGTAAGTTAATTAAAAAACAAAACAAAACAAAACACTGATCCTCAGTGAAAGTTAACAAGAAAACAATGCAGTACCACATTAAGACCTTTAATAAAATTTCCCTTTTGGCAATGTCGGACTTTGTGTTTTACCAACCCTCTCACTGAGGACAATAGGCTAAGCCGAATAAGTTGTGTGAGTTATGTGTGTGTGTGCACATGCAGTTTCTGAAAAGATATTGGAAGGATCCCAAGGCTGAAAGAATTTTCATGGCTCAGATCCAGGAGTGAAGGTATACCAAGAGTGAGGAGCTCAGAAATTGTCTTTTCTACCCTCCATGGTACTATATATTTCAAAATTGGTTTTAGAGAGGTTGAATTTACTTTAAACAGTCTCATGGGCTGGGGAAATTAAGAAAAGGGAAAAAAAAAGGTTACAGGGTGCCAGAAAAGGGAGGAACTGGCAAGCACACATGATTTTAGTTGGGGCCTCACAGGGGCACAGACTCATAACAAGATGAATTTGGCAAGAGAGAAGCCCAGCTTAAATTCACTCAGTCATTTATTGATTTAAAGTGAACCAACTCTAGCACAGCTTCCTGTCCAAAACAACAGTAAACCATTGTTGGAGGGATATGACATCTCTCAAAGTCTCAAAGTATCTCCTCGATATATCGTGTTGAATATATGGCAATTACTAAAAATAAGCAGAACTGTGTGATGAAAATATATAATCTTTTTTAGCAAAAATCAAAAAAGATACACATGGAAGAGCAGATAATACAGTCATTAGACACGGATTCTAAAATAATTATAGAATAGCCAGAGGAATATTGAAAAAGAAAAGCAAAGCTGGCAGCATCACAATTCCAGACTTCCAGCTATATTACAAAGCTGTCATCATCAAGACAGTATGGTACTGGCACAAAAACAGACACATAGATCAATGGAACAGAATCAAGAGCCCAGAAATGGACCCTCAACTCTATGGTCAACTCATCTTTGACAAAGCAGGAAAGAATGTCCAATGGAAAAAAGACAATCTCTTCAACAAATGGTGTTGGGAAAATTGGACAGCCACATGCAGATGAATGAAACTGGACCATTTCCTTACACCACACACAAAAATAGACTCCAAATGGTTGAAAGACCTAAACGTGAGACAGGAGTCCATCAAAATCCTAAAGGAGAACACAGGTAGCAACTTCTTCGACCTCAGCCGCAGCAAATTCTTCCTAAAAACATCACCAAAGGCAAGGGAAGCAAGGGCAAAAATGAACTATTGGGATTTCATCAAGCTAAAAAGCTTTTGCACAGCAAAGGAAACAGTCCACAAAACCAAAAGACAACCGACAGAATGGGAGAAAATATTTGCAAATGACATATCAGATAAAGGGCTAGTATCCAAAATCTATAAAGAACTTATCAAACTCAACACCCAAAGAACAAATAATCCAATCAAGAAATGGGCAGAAGACATGAACAGACATTTTTCCAAAGAAGACATCCAAATGGCCAACAGACACATGAAAAAGTGCTCAACATCGCTCGGCATCAGGGAAATCCAAATCAAAACCTCCATGAGATACCACCTCACACCAGTCAGAATGGCTAGAATTAACAAGTCAGGAAATGACAGATGTTGGCAGGGATGTGGAGAAAGGGGAACCCTCCTACACTGTTGGTGGGAAAGCAAGCTGGTGCAACTACTCTGGAAAACAGTATGGAGGTTTCTCAAACAGTTGAAAATAGAGCTACCATACGATCCAGCAATAGCACTACTGGGTATTTACCCCAAAGATAGAAATGTAGGGACCCGAAGGGGTATGTGTACCCCAATGTTTATAGCAGCAATGTCCACAATAGCCAAACTGTGGAAAGAGCCAAGATGTCCATCGACAGATGAATGGATAAAGAAGAGGTGGTATATATACACAATGGAATATTATGCAGCCATCAAAAGGAATGAGATCTTGCCATTTGCAATGACATGGATGGAACTGGAGGGTGTTATGCTGAGTGAAATAAGTCAATCAGAGAAAGACGTGTATCATATGACCTCGCTGATATGGGGAGTTTTTAACCTCGGGAAACAAACTGAGGGTTGCTGGAGTGGTGGGGGTTGGGAGGGATGGGGTGGCTGGGTGACAGACATTGGGGAGAGTATGTGCTATGGTGAGCGCTGTGAATTGTGCAAGACTGTTGAATCACAGATCAGTACTTCTGAAACAAATAATGCAATATATGTTAAGAAAAAAAAAAGAAGAAGATAGCAGGGGGGGGAATGAAGGGGAGTAAGTCGGAGGGGGAGACGAACCATGAGAGATGATGGACTCTGAAAAACAAACTGAGGTTTCTAGAGGGGAGGGGGTTGGGGGGATGGTTAGCCTGGTGATGGGTATTAAAGAGGGCATGTTCTACGTGGAGCACTGGGTGTTATGCACAAACAATGAATCATGGAACACTACATAAAAAACTAATGATGTATGGTGATTAACATAACAATAAAAATTTTAAAAAAATTTTTAAATAATTATAGTTCTGATTGTTAGGTTCAAGGAATTGTCAAGGAATTTTTGGGGCAATAACTGCATATTACAAAAATCATAGAATTTTTGCAAATGAAAAATACAATAAGCAAATGGAAAAAAATGACATATGGAAGAACAGATTAAACACAACTAAATCAATAATAAGTGACCTGGAAGACAGATTAGAAGAGAGTATCTGCAGTGCAGTCTCTAGATGCAGAAGGATACATATCACAATTAAGTCTAACATATCTGCCATTGTATTATCATAATGGAGGTTGCCAGAGAATGGAAAAGAAATAATGCATATACATATAAAAGGGTAGCTGAAACTTTCAAGCTACGGGGTCAGGATTTACTGTAAATCTCAAGCAGATGGTTAATAAAAAATAAAAAGGAAAAAAAACCCACATCTTGGCATATCATTAGAGCCACAGGGGAAGAAAAAGAGAAAACAAGTTATTAAGATTGACAAATATAAATCACATATCGTATAAGGAAAAAAAAATGGTATACCCAGACCCAATGACGAGGATGATATCTGATTTCTAAGCAGAAATAACAGAAGCCAGATGAGTTAATGAAAATTTCAGAATGCTGAAAGAAATAACTGTTAATATAGAATTCAAAATGTTGAGAGAATATGCTTAAAAAGAAGATATTTTCAAACAAATAAAACAGTTACTTTTTCTTTAGCAAATCTATGTTAAAGGAAATAACAAACCAGGTTTTTTAGGCATAAGGAAAATAAACCAGATAGGATCTTAGATGTGAGATGAAGACATGAACAGCAAAAAAAAGCATATGAGGGTGGGTGTATCTTAACAAATATTAATTCATAAAATGACAATGAAAACCAACATAATACTTAAAACAGCAACATATTGTGGATATAAAACACATAGAGAAAAAAATATGTCAAAATTAGTGCATTGGTACTGGCTTAAAGATACAGATCCATACCAGTGGAACAGAATAGAGAGCGCAGAAATACACCCATTTATGGTAAAATGATTTTCAACAAGGGTGTTAAGACTACTACAAAGGGAAAGAAATAGTGTCTTCAAGAAATAATGTTGAGAAAACTGGACAGTCACATGCGAAAGAATGAATTTGGCGTGCTACCTTACACCATGTACCAAAATTAATTCAGTATGGATTCAAGACCTAGATGTAAGACTAAAATTATTAAATTCATTAAAGAAAACAGAGGAGAAAAGCTTCAGGGCATTAAATGTGGCAATGACTTCTTGTCTAGGACACCAAAATCATAGGCACCCAAAGCAAAAATAGACAAATGGGGCTAATCAAACTTAAAAACTGTGTATCAAAGGAAACAGTCAGCAGAGTGAAAAATCAATCTATGAAATGGGAGAAAATAATTGCATATCATATATCTGATAAGGGGTTAATATCCAGCATATAAAAGGAATTTCTGCAACTCAACAGCAAAAGAACAAATAGGGCAACTAGAAGATGAACAAAGGACTTGAATAAACACTTTTCCAAAGTTATGCAAATAGCCCATGCACACACACAAAAGTACTTAACATCATGAATCGTAAGAAAACAAAAATCAAGACCAATGAAATATCACCTCATATCCTCAGAATGGCCACTATCAAAAGAACAGAAAATACAATGTTGATGAGGATTCAAGGAAGTAGGAGCACTGTGCATTTTTGGTGGGAATGTCAAGGAGTGCGCACATTATGGAAAATAGTAAAAAAAAAAATAAAAATAGAATTACCTTATTATTCGGTGGTCTCACTTCTGGTTATATATGTACATCCAGAAGGCAAGCAATGTGAAATAATCCAGTCACAAAAAGACAAATACTTTACGATTACCCTCATATGAAGCATCTAAAATAATCAACATCACAGAAACAGAAAGTTGTAAGGCCGTTGCCTAGGACTGGGAAGAGGAGGGTGGGAAGTTGCTGTTTTTTGTGTATAGAGTTTCGGGGGTACAGGATAAAGATATTCTAGACATCTGTAGCACACCTGTAAGACCACTATAAAACTCTACACTTGAAAATGGTTATAATGGTAAATTTAATGGTATGTGTTTTTTACCACAATTAAAAAAAAATGTAGTACTTTAGTTGAAGGAAGGTGCCTAAGTAAAAATGTTCTAATATTTTTGAAATGTTAGAGAAGTGATAAAATTACTAATTTATATTGTATTTCAGTAAATAAAGTAAGCACATGGTATTCACTAAATAACCACTAATCAGAGAAACTAGGTAAGATGGAATCACAAAATAATGCAAAGAAAGAAAGGTGTACATACCAGAATGGAATAATAGAAATAAAATACTAAAATGGTAGGTTTAAGTGTAAAGATATCAAAGGCACAACACATAGCATAAGTGTTAAGTACTCAGTTGAAAGACAAAATTTTCATACTACATTTAAAAACCCTCTGGTTGTAAAAAACAGATTTTAAACATAAGAATACTGAAAATTTCATTGAAAAATGATTGAAAAGTTATACTCTACCCACACTAAATAAAAGTTGATGTAGCTATCTTAATCTGAGAATTTAAAGCAAGAAAATTGCTAGAAACAGAAAAAAAAATTAATTCATAAGTAGAATTACTAGTAGGAATAATGGAGTATCCAAAAAAAGAGTAGATTTTCTACATTAATGATTTGAAAGGTGCAATACTGCAAAGACATCAGTTTTCTTCAACTTGCTGTAAAGATTCAATGTCACCCCAAAGAAAATCTGAATATAGAGAATAGGATTAATTGGAACAGTTTCTAAAATATATGTAGAGCACTGGGTGTTATGTACAACTGATGAATCACTGAACTCTACCTCTGAAACTAATAATACATTATATGTTAATTAATTGAATTTAAAAAATAGAAAAGTCAAACCCATGACCACATTAACTTACCTAAAATACCTTTTAATAAGGAATGATTTTGATTGAAGAAAAAATAAAATTCCTCCTCAAAAAGTTCTTCATCAGTAAATAAGAAATGAGAATCATGGGAAAAGAGGCTCAGGAGCTTGCCTTTCAAAAATGCTCCAGCTAATTTTAACATACACTAATATTTGGCAATCACTGCTTTAAGGAATCTTGCTGGTGATGGGTATTAAAGAGGGCACATATTGAATGGAGCACTGGGTGTTATACGCAAACAATGAATCATGGAACACTACATCCATAACTAATGATGTAATGTATGGTGATTAACATAGCGTAATAAAATTTAAAAAAATAAAAAAATATAAAGAATCTTGCTTTTTATTTTTTATGTGACCCTTACAACAAACATGATTATTTTTTAATCAATCAATCAATCAATGAATCATATATAGAAATGCAAAGGGTCACCTAAGAAGCCACGGAAATCATGAAAAACAAAAAGTTGGAAACCTTAGTCTACGAGATAAAAGTACTTGTCATAAAGATTCGGTATTGGTATAAGCTCAGGTAAATGTGCCACTGGAATGATAAAGAGATTTGAGAAGTGGTTATTCACATGCATGCATTATTTATATTTATGATGAAGTTGTCAATACAAGGTACTGAAGAAATGAAAGACTGGAAACACATGAAAACAGTGCAATGGTTTCAGCAAATATAAATCTTAAATTAAAATATCAGGGCTTTGTTTATATGACAGGATACACTTGAGCTAAGTCTTTAGGAGTGTTCAGGGGAATTCATCAGGTAAAAAACAAAAAAAAACAAAATTAAAAAAAACCCAAAAAACTCAAGCTATGGCATGTTTAAGAACCTGGAGGAATGGGAACTTGGGAAATATTCTGGAATGTGATAGCGGGCGCTTTGTTGCAGGTGACTGAGAATGAGAATAAAATCTTAATAATATTAAGATTTTAATTTTAGAAAGATAGGAAGACCATTCAGTTTGTAGTGTGCAATCTGAGATTTTACCTACTGAGACAGGAGGAAAGGAAGGTGTTAGGATATTCTGTCCTTTTTTCATAAGGGTTGTCTTGGTAATAATCTAGCAGGACTTTGGTGTTTCTCCACCATTAAACTGAAATAATTAGTTGCGAAAAGCAACATACTGTTGAAAACAAACGAGTAAACAATAGTGTTACCATTAGCCATCTGTGAAAAAAAATTGGTATATGTGTCTACTGTTCAAAACACTATCTGAATTGGTATGTGCGTCTACCGTTCAGAACACTATCTGAAACCTTAAATCCCACCTATTTCGTGAGGCACCCTTTACTGTTTTACCTAAGTATTTTCCCCAGTCTCTGAATTATTGATTGTACAGTTAGCATCTCAGGGACTATATCACCTTGATATGTGACACCTTCTGTAGAAATGAGAGCAGATTTAAGAAGACATATCAACAATAAAAAGCATTAAGTTAATTTATTTGAACACTTCAGGGAAAAATAATTCCCCATTTTCTGAAAAGCTTCATGCTTGTACACAGATTGTCACTTGGTCAGAAAATAGTATGCCTCTGAAATTTGGGGTATTAACATTTAGGACTACAGAATCCTGAATACCAGGTCATTTACTGTGAATGTTGACAATTTAATTCAATTTTTTCAATAAGATGTGAAATGAAATGGAGAAAGGTATAAACACATGGTTGAGCGGATATATTTATCTTACTACTACGATAATTCAGACTAAACCCATTAGCAGAAATCCTTTGGTGGCAATGGATTTAGGGTCACTCATTTTATCATCAGACCTTATAAAAATGCAAAACTCACTCAGCAGGAACAGGAGTGTGGAACAAGAGTATCATCAGCCGGAAACAGAGCCCTATTTGATTCAACAAAAGATTTGAAGTTGAAAACATACTTACCCACTCTGGAAACAGCCAATGCATAACAAGAGTATTTTCCCTCTGATCTCTATTTTTCACTCTTCTTTCTGTGCCCTGGTTCTCTTTACATTCCTTTGATGATTTCCCCCGGTTCTCACCCTTATCTCTTATCTCTTATCCTCTCAAAAAGACTAAAATTGGCAGTCTTACTGGGGAAGATATAATCTACCTTAGGTTGCTGTTTAAAAGCTACAAAATTCCAGGGTTTAAATTGTATACAGAAAAGCAATCAAACACATCAACTGGAAACCACCCCTCCCTGTGAGGGAATAGACCAGTGCAAACAGCATGTTCCACTCACTTGCCTGGCAAAGCTGTAAGAAGCAGAGGCGATGGCAACATAGCCTGTTGTGTGGCCCTTGAAAGGGTGTTTACTCCTATATAGAAAAATAGTTTATACTTTCTGGGGGGCACAGAGCGTTTGAGAATCTTTAAATGGTTTCCTACCCTCAAAACAAGGCTGATTCTTTTCCTGGAGAGAAACAACCTGAATTTTAGAAATTGTATGTATCTCTTCCACGTTAGGAGGACTCATCAATTTAACTGGAAGCTTTGGATCTAACTGGAAACAGACCATGTTGGTATAATCTGTAATTTGGTTCCGATGTAATTCATTAATATATGCAGACACTGTTTTTTTGTACTCTACACGAATAACCTGCATAACACAAATAAGTCTCGTTCTGTTTTTAATCATATTATCGAAAAGGAGCTAGGGAGATTTCTCCCAGATTTTGGAAGATCTGTTTGACATTGTCTACCTCAAAATATAATGCCGGCATCCCCGTTTTTCTGTGCTTCGCTTTATTGTGCTTCACGAATACTGTGTTTTTTTACACATCAAAGGTTTGTGGCAACCCTGTGTCAAGCAGATCTATCGGTGCCATTATTCCAAGAGCATTTGTGCACTTTGTGTTTCCGTGTCACATTATACTGGCATTATTTTATACTTTTGAAAATTAATATTATATTTGTTATGGTGATCTGTGATCAGTGATTATGACTCCCTGAAAACTGAGGTGATAGCATTTTGAACAATAAAGCATCTATAATTAAGGTATGTACCTTTTTTAGACCCAATGATGTTGCACACTTAATAATTGAGTACAGTAGAGAGTAAACATAACTTTTATATGCACTGGGAAAACAAAAATTCATTTAACTCCTTTTGTTGTGATATTCACTTTATTGCTGTGGTTTGGAACCTGCCTGCTTTTGACATCTGCAAAATCCATTTTGGGGAGATTCCGAAGTGTACCTCAAAGCAACAAGTATTTATCCATAAGAATAGTGACAAAGATTGATTTGTTTTTGCCGTTAAGCATTTTGATTGAATTCTAAAATATGAACAATGGTTTGATTGAAATACAACATATACGAAAGGGTGCACCAATTAATTCTAATTGCACAACTTCATCCATATTCCGTATAAACTCAGATCAAGAAAATTGACATTTCCAAACTAAGTGGAAAACCAGCTTCCCAGTTATTAAGCCTGAAAAGCTCATTAATACCTTGACTTTGGTTACCATATGGTAGTTTTGGCTATGTAGATTATTATACAAGTTGAACACAGAACATACACAAATTGAACAATTAGAGCAATTTGAGGAGATTTTTGTGTTTGAATCACCATGTTGTTTGCATGATTCATCCAGTAGCTGTGTATAGCAGCAGGATGTTAATTCTCATTTCTCTCTACAATTCAATGCAAGAATATACCACAATTTATTATATATCCTTGATGAACATTTGGTTTTATTTTTGTTAATGGTGATAAAGAGTAGTAAGAAGTAATAAGTATTAAGAAATACTGTGAACATATTTCTTTTCTTTTTTTAAAGATTTTATTTATTTATCTGACAGAGAGAGACACAGGGAGAGAGGGAACACAAGCAGGGGGAGTGAGAGAGGGAGAAGCAGGCCTCCCGCGGAGCAGGGAGCCCGATGTGGGGCTGGATCCCAGGGCCCTGGGATCATGACCTGAGCCGAAGGCAGACGCTTAATGACTGAGCCACCCAGGCGCCCCTATTGTGAGCATATTTCTGTCTTTATTTTCCCAGGACTCTTTTTTTCTATTAAAGTTTTGCAACGTCTTAAGATACGTAAACATAACATTGACTCTTTTTGTCTTTCTTCTTTTCTTTTGTAGGCATTCAAGGTTATCAATTTTATTTTCATCACAAATAACAAATTTTTAAACACTGTATTTTTGTTATTCAGTTCAAAATATTTTCTGTTTCTCATTGTGGGTTCTTTTCTGTCTCCTGGATTGTTTTGAAGTATGTTTCATTGCAAACATTTGTGAGTTTGCATGTTACTTCTGTGTTAATGACAGCTAGCTCAATTCCACTGTGGGCGGACAATAGTCTCTAGTTGGTTATTATACTTGGTGATTTGCTCAGACTTGTTTTCTATCCTATGTTGTGGTCATTTTGTAAATGGCCAAGGTAAACTTGAAAACAATGTGTGTGTGTTTGTTTTTTTCATTCGATGTCATGCTGATTGTATGCCAGTCAAGACAAATTTGTCAGTTGTATCATACAGATCTGATTTTTTTATTGATCTTTTTGCCAGTTTGACCAATTAGAGACAGACAAAGATGCTTAAATTTCACCAATATCATTCTAAGTGTATATATTTCTACTTTTATTTTTGTTAAACTTTATTCATATGTTTAGAAGTTATGAGTAGCATGCAAATTATACTTTCTAGCTGAATTACCCTTTTATGCTTATGAAATTTCCTTCCTTGTTTCTATTTATGCTGTCTACTACATGTGATATTTAAAAAGATACACAAGCTTTCTTTTCATTAGCATTTAATTATGTATAAGTTTTTCATGTTTTACTTTAAACTTTTCAGTTTTCCTATATTTAGGGGCTGTGTCTTATAAAGAGTACATGGCTGGATTTTTTCTATCCAACTATATGCCAGAAATATGTGAGAAATTGAATTGCACGACATCCTGACCATGATCTAATACGGTCAGTGTTTTGATTATAGCCATTTTAATAGATGTGTAGTAGTATTTTGTGATTTTAATTGGCATGTCCCCTATGTGTAATTACACTGAAAACTTAAAAAGAAAATACTTCTTAAAAAAAAATCACTTTCTGATATATACCAAAATGGAAAGGAAGGTATAGCGATTTCCCAAATAGTCCCGTCCGCCACACATACATAGCCTCCTCTGCATTATCAACCTACATCACCAGAGTGGTACATCTGTTACAACTGATGAACTTACATGAACTTACATCATTATTACCCACAGTCCACAGTTTGCTTTCTGGTTAACTTTTGGTGTTTGTACATTCTATGGGTTTGGACAAATGTATGACATGTATCTATCATCATAATATCATACAGAATATTTTCACTGCCCTAAAAATCTTCTGTGCTGTCTACTCATCCCTCCCTTCAACTCTAACCTCTGGCAAGAATTGATCTTTTAATTATTATCTCCATAGTTTTGTCTTTTCCAGAATGTCATAGAGTTGGAATCCTATGGCACATAAACTTTTCCGATTGATTTATTTCACTTAGTAATAAGATTGTTATACAATAGGAAGTAATAGGAAGTTTCCTCCAGGAATGGCTTGATAGCTCATTTCCTTTTAGCACTGAATAATACTCCATTGTCTGAATGAACTACAGTTTATCCATTTACATACTGAAGGGTATCTTGATTGCTTCCAAGTGTTGACAATTATGAATAAAGCTGTTTAAGCACCTGTGTGCAGGTTTTGTATGGACATAAATTTTCCAACTCCTTTGGGTAGATACCAAAGGAGTATGATCACTGGATCTTATGGTAAGAGCATGTTCTACCAACAATGAATGAGAGTTCCTATTGCTCCACATTCTCACCCCTATTTGGTGTTGCCAGTGTTCTGGTTTTGGCCATTATAATAAGTATGTAATGGTATCTCAGTATTGCTTTAATTTACATTTCCCTAATGACATATGATTATATATATAATACAGTGAAATATATATATATAATATTTGTATCTATCTATCTATCTATCTATCTATCTATCTATCTATCTATCTATATTTCCCCCACTCTGAGTCTTGTCTTTTCATTCTCATATCAAAAGCATTTCTGAAAGCTACTTAGCTACTGAGTTTTGTTCGTTTGGCTGACTTTGTTTTTGTTTTTGATTTTCCTGCTTAATGTCATACTTTCCAACCTTATACAGCTCCAAAATTCAGCAATTGCTTTCAGGGGAAGACCACTGAATATAGGAATTCATTTTCTACCTTTCTATAGTAGATTCTTAGTTATCTTGATTTTCTATCTTCTTTATTTTGTACTCATATGTATGTGTGGACATACACAAATAATTCCTATTAAAAATGTATGGAGGGTCAGTTTTTGAATATTGATTCAAAAATATTTTTATTCTTTCACTGGGTTGATATATAAGTTGCAAATTTCTAGCTTGAAAGTTATTTTCACTTAGGGATCTTGGGGGCATTTTTGTTTGGATTATTTTCTAGTTTATAGTGTTGAGAAATTTGATCTTTTTTTAATTGTTGAAGTCACATATTTGGCCTGATAGAGATAACAAGATCCTCTACCATTTGTTGCTAAGATCAGATGATGGTTGTCACAGGTTGAATTTTCTAGGGAAGTGAACTCTGAGAGGAAGATTTGCATGCAGAAATATATTGAAAAATGCTATCTGGTTCAACATGTGCTGGGGAAGGAAAGAAAGAAGAAAAAGAGGAAGAAACTTCTGTTCAAGGCAACTGGACCTGTATAGTTGTCCCCGGTTGTGGCAATAGGGCCAAGTCTTAGAAGCCTTATACTGACCAAGCTCCCTCTATGTAGTAGAGCAAGGTGGGAGTAAGGTGATAAGGTGACTGACTTTGGTAACGTGGCTCTCTCCTGGCCAGGCAATTGCCAAAAATTGAAATTCTATAAGCTGTCAGCTAACCATTGGGAGAATAACAATGCTGTCTTGAAGGGAGGACTGATCTGGGCAATGCCCCCATTACAACGTACTTTAATTTATGTCAATTTTCTTTCAATATGGTGGGAATTTATGGCATTTTAGTTTTGAAACTTATGTTTCCACCTGAGGAAAATGTTATTAAATTAGTTGTCTGGACCATTTGTTAGCCTCTCAGTTTCTATTTTTGGTTTTTGGAATTCTATGAATAAATCCTTTAATTTTCTGGTTTTTATTTTTATACTCTTCTTCATTCTTTGACATTTTATTCCACTTTTTAGGAGAAATCTTACTTTCATTTGCTACTCCCATTTCTATCTTGTTTGAATTTTGCAAATGACTTTTTAATGTTGTTTTTTTTTAAAAAAAATGAGAAAAACAGGCTCATATTTTAGTTTCATGTATGTACTTCCTTTCCTAGCTCTGATATACTAATAAAAATCTTCTTTTTTTTTTTTTTTTTTCATGCTTTCTTAATCATCTACATTTCCACCAGATTTTTTTTGTGGTCTTTTTTTCAAGTGTTAGTCTTTATTGTAATATATGATTATCCTCTGTTGCCCTTGCGGTTCCCTTTAAATTCATGAAAAGGAGGTCAGGAAGTTTATATTTAATATTGGAAACAAGAATGATTGGTCTCAGCAAAGTGATGGGGGCAGCAAGTGGCTTTTATTACTAAGGGAGTCCCCAAATGCCAGTACTTACAGGTGTTTTCTCAAGGGCCATTCAGGTTCTAGTGGGATTTGGGAGGTAGTGTACTCCAATCTGTTCCTAGATGTGTGTTTGTGCATGAGTGGATCTGCACAAGCATTTGTATAAATTTGGTTGTCAGAATTCCAGACAGGAGAGGAATACAAAGTAACGTGTGGGATTTCCATGAAGCAATATGCAGATTGACTCACTTTCCACTGTGCTGTAAATTGAGTGGGATGCTCTTCCATTCAATTTCTCAGGAAAAATACTCTTTTTCTTTCTGGGATAAGGAGAATGGAGTCTGAATCTGAGGATGCTAACTGCTTTTTAACCATATTCTTGTCCAGACTTTTATACTCATTCTGATTCATATGTCCCTGGATTTCCTACCCATGAGCCCTCTTGAATTCTAGATTTTGTGGGGCGATTCGTCTCATTTTGCTTATTTCCATCCTCTAAAAACCTGTCAGTATTACTATTTCATTATTATTTTTCCTTCAGCATATCTGTTCTTGCACATTAATATTTTTTCTACTTCTTACTATAATTTTAATGAACTTTTAGAAGGGCATGAAAATGCACACATGGGTGCAAATATTTAACATGAAATCATCAATATTTTACAGAGCTTTACTAATGATTTTTGTGCACTTCTAATTCATTATCAGTGTTCCCTCTAAATTTCATGTAGAATCAGTTAATATATTGACAAAGATACTACTGTGTAGCATTGTTATATTCCCTTGTGGATAAGGAAGTAAGTAAAATCAAATTATCAGGATTTGGAAATGGTAAAATCTAGAGAATTATTTACGTTAGACTTGGAAATAATTTAAAAGTGTTGATGGGTTGTTATGTGAATTTTATATGTGAAACCAGAATTTTATTTTTCAGTATATTGATAACTGCAATTCATAGAAAACTTGGTGGGAAATTAAAACAAAAATACTCCTCTGAATGGCCCTGTAAATGCAATCCATTCAACAGAGCCAAATTCTGTTTGAAGACTTCCATTAAATGTTGTAATAAATGTGCATTTGTTGAAGTTCTGAATTGAAATAGCAAGTGAGTGAATGTATATATACTGTTTGCACTATAAATATATATCATGTACTTTTTGAGAACTAAGATTGCATTATTTGACTGGATGTTGATACTATCTAAGCACTATCAAAGCTTTTTACTTATGGAGAAAAACTGCCTTTTCTCCTTAAGTAAAAAAATGCATATAATTGTTTAAAAATATTTTTTTGACTCCTGTGAGCATGTCACATTATCCAGTCTATGTAAACAGTAGAAGAATTACATGAAATATATTTAGGATATTTAAGGATATGTTTAATATATGCTAAGAAATATTGGGGACAAGTAATTCATTATCATGTGTCTAAATGATGGTATACATGAACCATCTGCCATTTTATGTCTTTGACAGTGGAATTATTCTTTACACACTGATGAATAGGGGCAAAAAGAAAATACGTTTCAAATTTTTGTCATGTATCTTCTACCATGCTTACGTAAATCTAGTCAAACAGTCTCAATAACAAATTTGTATATGGAATCCAAGTAGTATACTTCCTGATTTTATAGGCAGAAATATATTTTTAACACAGTAATGTCATGTGCATTTTTCACACTGTAAGTATTTAGAGGAACTAAGTAAATAATAAGATGAAACATAAATTTTACTTGAAATTTACCTGGTGCTACTTGGTACATTTAAAAAATTATAAGTAAATTATTCCTGGAATGATCTCCATCTGTATCAGAATACATGGATTTGGTTGCATTGTCCCTGTTCCATGGTTCATTAGTGCCTAATGATTTGCCAGTATAGCTTTTTAAAATTTTTATTTATTTATTTTATTTTTAATTTTTAAAGACATGGTTTATGTGTGTGTGTGTGTGTTTAGGATTTTATTTTATTTATTTGACAGAGAAGAGAGAGCACAAGCAGTAGGAGCAGCAAGCAGAGGGAGAAGCAGGCTTCCCGCTGAGCAGGGAGCCTGACATGGGGCTCGATCCCAGGACCTTGGGATCATGAACTGAGCCGAAGGTAGATGCTTAACCGACTTATCCCCCCAGGTCCCCTTTTTTTATTTTATTTTATATTTTATTTTATTATTTTATTATTTTTTTATTATGTTCAGTTAGCCAACATATAGTACATCATTAGTTTTTGATATAGTGTTCAACAATTCATTAGTTGTGTATAAAACCCAGTGCTCATCAGAGCACGTGCCCTCGTTAGCTTTTATGTAAGTTCTAACAGCAACAACAAAAGAATAGAAAAAACACTGGAAAGTCTACATAAAAAAATTTAAAGAATATATATCTATTTGAAAGTTTAGACATCTGCTAAGACAGGCAGAATTTAAGAGGCCAAGATGATGTAGAGAAAGAAAACAGATGCTTTTTCTCTTAGGACATTTACTGTTTTATCTTTTTTTTCTTAAGATTTCATTTATTTGAGAGAGAGAGCAAAAGTTGGGGGTCGGGGGGCTGGAGCACAGGGAGAGGGAGAAAAGACTCGCTGCTGAGTAGGGAGCCCAATGCTGGGCTTGATCCCGGGACTTTGCGATCATGACCTGAGCTGAAAGTAGGCACTTAACAGACTGAGCCATCCAAATGCCCCAGGACATTTACTGTTTCTTGATGTAAATGTAAGCAGCAAGTCACTGGTGAGGGGCAGATAAGCCAATATAGTTTTAGTCACTATCAAAAGGTTGGAGAAACAAACACTTAGAATTAGGGGTACTCTAAGAAGCCAGCACATTGAAAGGCTAGGAACATGGAGAAAAGGGAGGTATACAATCTTGATATTTTTGGGGTCACTTAGAAAGTACCAAAAATTAGAAGGTGATCAAATTTCTTAACACCAGAAGCTAAAAAACAACTCAAACCTGTCTTTAAAATTATTAGGTGAGAATGATCTTCATGTTAGCAATCTATATCAAATTTACATAACAATTAAATGTAAGAAAAAAATAAAATGTTTTTAATTACTATTAAAAATGTACATCTTGGGGTACCTGGGTGGCTCTGTTGGTTAAGCATCCGACTCTTAATTTTGGCTCAGGTCATGATTTCAGGGTCCTGAGATTGAACCCTGTGACTGGCTCCCCACTTAACGGGGACTCTGCTTGAGGATTCTCTCTCCCTCTCCCCCTCGCCCTCTCGTGCGTGCTCTCTCACTCTCAAATAAATAAATAAATAAATAAATAAATAAATAAACCGTTTTAAAAAAGTGCACATCTCACACATCTTTAGATTATATTCTAAAGATATATTATATTCGTTATATTCAAGGAAAAAAAGAAAGTAGATCAATAAGCAGGTAAAATGCCACAGACGAATAGAAAAAGGAAATTTCTAGGACAACAACTGGGTGGAGAGATCAGAGAGGAAACAATCTGTAGGACAAGGAAACTGGAAGGCTACAGGAAGTATCCTTATCAGAGAGTAATAGAAGTAATGTGTATGAAGCCATGAAAATAGTTGTTACCATGAAGTTAAATGTTGATGCTTTGGGAAAAATGAATAATAATTACATAGGAAACTAGGAAAAACTTTTAAACTGCAGCAAACATTAACTCCAGGATAAACAAAAGATTATTGAGGAAGGCTTTCAATTCATCATTCACCACATTGATTTATCCTAAATTATGTAAAATCTGACTAATAGCTTAGTAAAAATAATTGTTATGTGAAATGTGGGGAGTATGTAAAGAGTAAGAGAGTAGTGGTTTCAGATACAAGTTTTCAACTTTCGCTGGTGATATTTGTAAAAAATCTAAAATTGATAAATCAGTGAAGAGTTGTACAAATTTCTGTGTTTAGAAATAAAAGGTTGAATTTGTCTCTGGAAAATATTATGAAATAGAATGGAGGATGAGGAGGGAATCCTTGAATAATACCTTGTATTATATTTGGTACCTTCTCTACATGTACCTCTTTAGAAAACCTTAACTCTTTAACCTGAATGTAAAATTTTAAAAAGTACATTTTTATATTACCACCAATACTTTACTTCCAAAATTTCCATACAACTATTCCCTGATATTAATTTGCTTTTATTAGTAAATATTTCCACTGTCCAGAGAACGATAAAACAATAAAAGATACTATTCCATTCCTAATGTTTCTGAATCTTTCATCATCATATTTAAGAATAATTAGAAAAACATATCAGTGATGAATACTTTCATTATAAATAATATTTATACAAATAAGAACATGAAATTATTTCCAGATTTTGGGATAAGTATTCACTTAAAAGAATGTTTATCTTTGATTTATCTTTCTATCTATAAAGCAATTGTCAAGAAAAAGTGCCAATATTGAACTGCCCGAGTAATTCAACTACAGAAAATCTAGGGAACAAACAACAATGTTACCAGCAATTCATAATCAGTGTTTTCATTAGATTGGGGAGCTCCATGTGCATGCGCATGTGCTTGCACACACGCGCACGCACACACACACACACATGCATAAGTTATTAAAGAGATTAAAATCTGGGAGTAGTTTATGGGAGATAGATAAGAACTATGGTTTTTCTAAAGCACCGGGTCTGTAATGATTATTCAGAAAATGTGATCATCATGTGGTCTTCCCATATTATTGTATTTCGAAAACTATTTGCTAGATTCACAGCTAGAAAATTAGAAAGCTTTCCTTAGTTAGTTCTTTAGTTATCCTGTATGGCAAAAGAAGAGAGTGTCAGTCTCAGAAAATGTGATGGACTTGTTTTGTCCCACCTCAGAGCTATGGCTGACCAGCAGAGGAAGGCAAGAGTTGAAAGGGGAAAGCATCACACATACATGCTTCCCTCCCACGATCTTTCTAAGACTTTCAGAATGAAAACTTATCACAGCATATTTTAAAGCAGTTTTCCTTCTTCTTCTTCTTCTTCTTCTTCTTCTTCTTCTTCTTCTTCTTCT
>NW_027397069.1:15517972-15550447 GCF_003265705.2 Callorhinus ursinus | reverse complement strand
CTTCTTCTTCTTCTTCTTCTTCTTCTTCTTCTTCTTCTTCTTCTTCTTCTTCTTCTTCTTCTTCTCCTCCTCCTCCTCCTCCTCCTAATTTCCTCCCTAAGAGTCACTGCTGCTTCACCAATTAATGGAGAAAATAGGTTTTTACCTGACTGGCTCTGGACAGAGAATCACAGGAGTTAATGGAATGCAATGCCATAAGAGATGACAACTGTGTCTGGGTTATTAGAGAAAATGAGAGGTAAGAAGCATCCTGAAACATTCCCTGCTGAACTTCTGACTTGGGAAGTTGTGCTTCCAACCTGTGTAGTGGGTTTGAAGTTTTCATCCAGCAGAGAGGTAGCAGCATCCTGTGGTCAGTTGAATGGACTCATGCCACATAATCTGTGCTAGAAATCTCTTCATTTCTCTGGAGTATTCTTTCTCCATTTAATGGGAAATACTCAAAACCAGAGAAATCAGTTCCCATTTAAGAACATTAACACATAAAATGGACATTTATACAAGTCTGCTCATTTTATTTGATTTTTATGTAATTCAAAAGACAGAAAGAGCTCCTCGTCTTGCTTCAGTTGAATCTTTGTCAGAATTAGAAATTTGTGAGCTAAACAATTAGATTATATTCTCTTTTGGTGTGGAGATATTACGTACTTTATTTAAAACAATTTGTTTGTGGTAACTCCAGCTGCAAAGATGAAGATGTATGAGAGACAGCCAGAAAAACCTGTGAATTTGCTGGCTCTTCTGAATAATGATGTATTATCTTTTCCGGGGGGGAAACAGAAAGGAAAGAAAGCATAAAAAGATCAGAATCAGGTTGCTCCCCCTATTACTTATTTAGGCCTTTTGGCTTTACTTATTCATACTCCATGGTAGTGGACCCAAAATTATGCACGACATTCACAAATTTACTATTTTGGCTTAAGTTAAAACTTATCAGTCAAATAAATATTGATAGGTAAATTAGTAGCACATTCTGATTCCATTCCCGTGCTTTAATTTGTTAATTAACATAGTAAAAAAAAAAGGAAAGAAAAAGTAAGAGAAAAACTTTAAAAAATTACGATCCAAATAGGAATTTCTTTTGATTTCTAAACAGCATAGGTATTTCTTGGCTTATTTCCTACATATATATATATAAACTTATGCCACCTCAAACGCCCTTATGTCTCTACGAAGTTTGTACATATTGATTTATTCAACAAATAATTATTGACTATCTGCCTACTAGGTGACAGACACTTTAGTCTCTATGTTTCAGGATTCCAATCTAATGTCAGCTTTGCACAAATCGTATTATACCAATTAATTATAAACAATCTGTGTATATTTCCAAAATACACATTTGTTATTTTAGTTGGCTGAACCTCAGAGAAATGTGATTTATGTTATTTTGAACTGTTAGGATTTATTGAAATTTTATAGTGATATAAGGTTAGGCTAATAGGATATATAATACATGGCCACTTGAAAAGGGAAAAAAAAAAACAACAAGCAAACAAAAAAGACTATCCCAATAGAAAGAAACAGGGAGAGGCTATTTTAGCTCTTCCAACATAGCCTTGCAAGTCACACACTGCATCCCCTGGTAGCAGGTGAGTGGGCTAAGGTCAGCAAATATTCAAGGGAAGGTAAATTAGACCCCCATCTTGATGAAAGGACTATCAGGAGATTTATTGAAATATTTGAAAACAATCACAGTTACCATTCTGACCACAAATTACTTCTTTTTCTTCTATATACATCTTAAACTCCTAAGATAGCTCCCAAGATAACTCCAAAGTCTTAACTTTTTTGTGGGGGGGGGCAGAGGGAGAGGAAGAGTGGGAATTCCAAGCAGGCTTTAAACCAGCATGGAGCATGATGTGGGGCTGATCCTACAACCCAGAGATCATAACCTAAGCCAAAATCAAGAACTGAACCCCCAGGCACCCCAGTTCCTATAAGTCTTATTGGAGTTCATTCCGCTATGAGACTCTTAGAAACTTTATGAATTAATGGAGATTTATTTGGCACAGGCTTACTATCTTTACAAGCTTGTTTTCTGTTTGAATGATTTATGAGACACCACTGTAAATGTTTCTAAGACCTTAAAAAACCACTTTAGAGTCACACCCTTGGCTTTATCTTTATACCACATTTTCCTGACAGTAAGCTGAATGTGATTTTGCCAGGAAACAACTCCTTAATTTGAGAATTATTTAGAGATTCTGAAGAAATCTGGAAAGAGAAATAGTTTTATTTTTGAGCCCACTTATGTCTTGGTTTTGTAATATATAACAGTGTATACTTTTGCTTCTAGGTTTTTTGTTTTGTTTTGTTTTGTTTTTACCCCAAAGTAATCTTGCCTGGGTTAATAGATAAAATATCTTGTATCATCTCTCTGAAAATACTAATGATGTTATTTCTTATATCAAATAGTAATTTACATACATATATTTACACAGACTTTCATGCATATAGCATTTGCCTTGTCTCTATCTTTAAGTTTGTTTAAATCTTCTATTTACCCAGTTTAGTTTCCTTTTTTCCTTTTTTCATGCTGTAGGTTTCCTGAAGTAGTTTTTAATTTTGGTGATCAGTTTAAGTGAAAAATCACTGTTCTCTTGGAAAAGAATTATGTTTTAAAGTGTCTGATCTAAAATGGGAAATTTGGAGGGAAATGAAGCTGGGTATGCTTTGTATTAATTTCTATATGGAGCTATAATTTTGGAACAGCTTGCTCCTTGCCCATCATGGCAGCCAAATCTTACTTAAAACCCTACCCTAGTTTTCCCTCAGACATGAAAATGCACTCTAGAGCATCCAGGACAATCATCCTATTTATTTACCAAGCTAATCTCAGAGTATTAGTCCACATTTAAATGCATGAGCCAGACAATTTGCAAATAAGAAATTGACACACAAAAGAAGCCTTTTTTTAAGTTAATTGTTCTTGCTATTTTTTTTAAAGATTTTATTTATTTATTTGAGAGAGAGAATGAGAGCGAGAGCACGTGAGAGTGGGGAGGGTTAGGGGGAGAAGCAGACTCCCTGCCGAGCAGGGAGCCCGATGCAGGACTCGATCGCGGGACTCCAGGATCATGACCTGAGCCGAAGGCAGTGGCTTAACCAACTGAGCCACCCAGGCGCCCCTGTTCTTGCTATTTCTGTTAGCAACGTCTGTTCATAGCCTTGCTTGGCCCTGATTTGGATTTTTCATTCACAGCCTCCATATAAGATTTATTTTTTTGTTGTTGTTGGTTCTGTCTTATGTCTGAACCCATTGAGAGTTTTGATTGAAATCAAATGTGTGTGTGTGTGTGTGTGTGTGTGTGTGTGTCCACCACTTTGGGTTCTGCAGGAAATAGTTACTAAGACTGAATCAGAATTATAAGGGTTTACTGGGCGCTCCTATAAAGAGTAAAGGGGAGAGGATGTAGAAGTAAGTAGGGAGAGCCTCTGAACGTGATTCAGGTCTGGCTCCCCTGAGGAGAAACTGGGAAGGAAGGAGAGGACATAGAGAGTCTCAGACTGGAGTGTAGCTCTGAGGAAGATTGCCCAGGCTAATGGAGAGGTCCCAAATAAAGATTGCCCACTGGAGAAGTCCTGCATTGGTCAGGAAGGGCCCAGCTCTAGAACCTCCACCATTCTCAGTCATTGCAATGGCAGGAGCAGCCAGGGAGAGCCAGGCTTTTACTCTCATGCCAAAGAATCCTGAAGCCATAAGAGCTGCGACTGTCAGCTAATTCTGCTTCACACAGCAGCTTCCCTCTTTTTTTTTTTTTTAATTTTATTATGTTATGTTACTCACCATACAATACATCATTAGTTTTTGTTGTGGTAATCCATCCATTTTTTCCGTATAACACCCTGTGCTCCATGCAGTACGTGCCTTCTTAATACCCATCACTCCACTAACCAATCCTCCCTCCCCCCACCCCTCTAAAACCCTGTTTATTTCTCAGAGTCCATAGTCTCTCATGGTTCATCTCTCCCTCCGATTCCCCCCCTTCATTTTTCCCTTCCTTTTCCTAATGTCCTCCATGCTATTCCTTATGTTTTACAAATAAGTGAAACCATATGATAATTGACTTTCTCTGCTTGACTTATTTCACTTAGCATCATCTCCTCCAGTCCCATCCATGTTGATGCAAAAGTTGGGTATTCATCCTTTCTGATGGCTGAGTAATATTCCATTGTATGTATGGACCCCATCTTCTTTATCCATTCCTCTGTTGAAGGGCATCTTGGCTCCTTCCACAGTTTGGCTATTGCAGACATTGCTGCTATGAACATTGGGGTGCATAGGGCCCTTTTTTCATTACATCTGTGTCTTTGGGGTAAATACCCAGGAGTGCAATTGCTGGGTCCTAGGGTAGCTCTATTTTTAAATTTTTGAGGAACCTCTTAAAAAAAGATCTAAGCAATCAATTCCCTGGTCTCTGCAGCAAATTCTTCAAATGTTATGGACTCTTCATATGGTCTTTTTTTTTTAATTCTATTATATTATGTTAATCACCAGAGCTAAGTATTTAAAATTTTGTAACTTTCTTCTATTACTCTTTTGAGGACAGAAGGGTAAATACTTAATGTGTCAATTGTATTAAATATAAAAAATATTTTAGATGGAGATATTAAGGTTGAGTTAATATGGTATCAATTTCCATGTAACAGACTATATAACCAGGTATTTGCAATTCTAACCTACTCAATGGCAGAAGTTTCACTCTTCTTATTAAGACCTGGTTTTTATGTCTGAAGTCCAATCATAAAAGGTATTGAGAGTAGAGAAAATATTTTATAATGTGTCTCTAACAGGAGAAAGAGGAAACATTTGAAGTTAGTGCTCTAGTACTTTTTTTTTTGAACGAGATAGAAATTCAAATGAACACTGATATAAAAGTCATTGTTCTATCTCCTCCATTCAAATCTGACCTCTGAATAAACATTTCTATTCTATATTTTCCCTCACTGATCACCTACTTACAGAATACAAAATTACCTTCTTTGAACCAGTTTGTGCACATTGCTAAAACATAGATAAGGATGTTTAAATAGTTTCTAAATTAAGGTGTAGAATTGTTTTTTATTTACTTATTCTTCAGGCAAATTTTTATTTTCTGCTTTTCTTTTTTTTTTTTAACTTGTGGCAATTTAAGCTTAGCTGCTGGGAGAAAGCAAAACGAAGTGCATCTATTTTTTGTTTTTGTTTTTGTTTTTATACAACACTGAAATTTAATTGTTGAGATTGCATGCTGCCCTTTTATACCCCCCCACTGTTTTACTTTGTGTTTGAATTGCTTGACTTGATGTAAAATTTGCATTTACATTTCTAAAATTATAGTTCCCTCTTCAAATTACGATGAAGCCTGGCTCATTTCCCTCTGTATATGTACCACAACTCTACAGTGGAAAAAATAGTTCAAAAACTAAATTCAGATTTCTGCCAACTACTATGTAATATAAATAATAAACATTTCCAAACCAATGTACTCTAAAGGATCAGTACATAATATGCTTCACTAATTTGATGTTCAAGAAATTATTTATTATATTTAAAAAATATATATTGATGTTCATTATTAAATAATATATTAATGCCCAATGTCTCTTTAGAGAAATAAATTCAGTGTTGAAGAGTGAAAGAAATTAAAGAAAATACACTTTTAGTTGGCTGTGTAGTGGGTTGGGATCACATGACATGGGTCCTGGACCTATTTTTGCCACTCAATTAACTCATGACCTGAGGATTAGTACTCAGAATTTCTGTCTTTTTCTTCTTCTCTAAAATAAAAGAGGAAGTAGGAATGGGTACCTTCAAGATTTACTGTACTCCATTGCTTTAAGATGTTCCTCTGAAATAGCCAGTATATGATTTTTCATCTAATTAGGAGTGTTAAATTTCTAGAAATTCCCCATTTTCCAAAAAAAAGAAAAGAAACATATTTGCTTAATAACCACAGTTAATTTTTATTGTTTATTTTATTTAACAATTTGAGGTGGTCAAACCATAGACCTGTTTGTTTTGTGAATATTAAGAAATGCAGAAAAAGATTCAAGTTACTTCTGAGGATATATTTGACAACTGAAGCAGTGTGAGAGGTTTAAATGAGTATATTTCTTCACACTCTTGTGGAAAAGGC
The DNA here is from genome assembly GCF_003265705.2 of Callorhinus ursinus. Lineage (NCBI taxonomy): Eukaryota > Metazoa > Chordata > Mammalia > Carnivora > Otariidae > Callorhinus > Callorhinus ursinus. The sequence goes on along the minus strand of NW_027397069.1, from coordinate 15,544,325 downwards.
ACACTGACTCTTTCTATTTAATTTTTTTTATAAGTGAGTGCCCTCTCTCACGGTTAACTATAATTTAAAGCACCTTAAATAATTGACTCAATACCTGGGCGTCATCAATGTTGACCAGGTATCTGTCATTCTGTTTCTATTTCAAAATATATGCAACATAATTGGAAACATTTATATGGTAAAGAACAAAGCAAATTGCTGGCCATGGATAAGTGTAGCTATATGACATTAATAAATTTAAGAAATATCAATTCAATAAGAATATTAACAATTCTGAAAAGGTATGCACTCAAAACATTGCTCAAAATTACATAAAGCAAAATTCAGCAGAAGGAATAATGAATCCACAGTCTTAGTTTAATACTTTATATATTTCTTTTTTTTTAAAGATTTTTTTTATTTATCTGAGAGAGAGAGAATGAGAGAGAGAACATGAGAGGAGAGAGGGTCAGAAGGAGAAGCAGACTTCCCGCTGAACAGGGAGCCCGATGTGGGACTCGATCCTGTGACTCCAGGATCATGACCTGAGCCGAAGGCAGTCGCCTAACCAACTGAGCCACCCAGGCACCCTATACTTTATATATTTCTAAAATAGCTGATAGAAAAAGCAAACAACAAACCAATAAGCATACATACAATCTTAAAAACACAATTAAAATTTCTAATAAGGTGCTAAAATTCATAAAAAAATATGGAAATGCAAAATAAAGGCACAATATCACTACTGTAGGTGATATTACGGTGTTCTTCTCAGACACCCTAAGAACTGACAAATCCATCTCTCAGCTTCTGGACACAGTCTGGTCCTTTTCCTCAACTGAGTCAATTCTGAAATATCATCCAAACTTTACCACTTCACATAGGATTTACACTGTGTAACAGTGTCTTCTACCCCATTCTGCATTCTCCTGTACGGTATTTTCCATAGCAAAGTTTGTTTCCAGGAAACTGATTTTAAAAAATAATTGGTACCAGATTTGGGGTGATCTTAGGAAGTAAATTTTACAATAAGATTTTGGTAATGTATCATTTGCTGATGATAACTGAAGTAGGTATAGGGTTTCCTGGTATGGTCTAGCAGTGCAATTGTTATATTTTTCAATGGCAGAAGGAAAAATGACTGCCTGGTGAAATGTCTTTGAGACTGGATAGGTGCAGAGGAATGGTAGTTATAATGACTATGTAATTTTTTGCCTGTTGATGAGCACGCTGGATCCACTGAAAAGGGAGAATGGCAGGTTCAAGTTGATTAAGCATCAATTTAAGGACAAAAACTTGAAAGCCATAAAGCAGCCCTGGCAGGATCTCAGGAAACCCTAACCTTCTTTGGCCAGAAGACAGACAACGGAGTGTCCATCTTTAGATAACGAGTTTGAACTTGAGAAATGGCTCCAGTCTGGAAACCAATCAAGGGGTTATGAATTTTAAAATCGGTATCCTAATTATCCTCTGTGATTATTTTATTGTATAATTTAAGTAATACCCTTGATGATAATTAATTTATCGTATTCCTGAGAAAATAATATTCTATTAATTTTCTCCACAAATTTCTATGGGTTATGATTCTGACTGCCACTTAGATTTTGCCTTTGATTGCAATAATTTGCCCACCTTGCTCCTGAGAATTAAGTCTCCCCACCTAGCTTCATTTGTTTTGGGATTGTATTATTCCACTTAGATTCAGAAGCTCAGGTCCTGTAACACCATCTCCTACCATCAGCACTGGACTTCAGAGAATGATTATAACTTAGTTTCATGATAAAGCTGTTGCCTTCATACCAGTGCCTTCCTTATTGCTTCGATTAATGGAATGTCCTCTTGGCCCACCAATGGAAAGCTATAGACTGTTTAATTTTCTGGCGTTTGCTGGAATATCCATGCTAGCATACACAATTTTTGTGCCTTTAGATCCATTTTCCCCCTCCACTGGGCAATTCTAGCATTTCTACCTCACTTACTATGGACTGCCATTTCCCCCCCAAGTTTCTCATAACTATCTCAGCAGTATATCAGCACTTCCTCCCAAGGCCCTTTCCAGGGTGTTAAACCTTATACCACAAAAAATGCTCCCACATTGTTAAGATCTCCCTCATCCACACGTAAAGTCTATTCTTTGAGCCAGCACCCTCTGGCACTCTGGCACCCTCCTTACTCTCTCAGATGTTGCTGGTGCATAGAGAAATTTTGCAGCTCTTTGGCATATAATCCCTTTTCACACTATATTCAGACTATGCTAACAGCTGATACTTATCGCTGACCTGGTTACCAAGATGGGAGATGAAGAAAAGATTGTCTCATGAAGCACCTGCCTTATCTGAGGCTCATGCATGATATTTCACTATGAGAGACTACCACATTCTATCAATACAGAGTGGACACTGCTATATCAATTCCAAGACTGAAGATCCCATCTATCTTTAGTAGGTCCCTGACCTTAGCTGAAGATGCACCTAGCAGGGCTGAAAATTCAACCTTATCTGAATCTCTGCCACTCATGAATTTAAGTCCTAAGGCTGGATCTGGAAACCCATAGGATAGAAGTAGGAATAAGATTAGTCACCATCCTTTTGGTGACCCATTGGGGAATTGAGCTTTCAGTTTGCTGTGGATTGAATGTTTGTCTCCCCCAAACATCCATATGTTGAAATCTTAGCCTATTAGAAGGTGGAACTTTTGGGAAGTAACCAGATCATGAAGAAGCACATGAATGGGATTAATGTCCTCATAAAAGCAGCCTGAGAAACTTACTTGCTCCTTCTACCTTGTAAGGTTCCTCAATAAGAAAGTGGGCTCTCACCAGACATCAAATCTGCTTAGCCTAGATCTTAGAATTCCTAGCCTCCAGAACCATGAAAAATAAATTTCTGTTGTTTATTAGCCACACAGGTTATTGTATTTTTGTTATAAAGATATTCCAAGGCTTATACTCCTCAAGGCTGTATGCTTGAGTCTTCTCACTAGGCATTCCACCTAGACCAGTATAAAGTGCTAACTGAGGATGAGGGAAATCTAGAATCGAAGACGGAATGAGGGGTGATAAACTTTAGTTATTTCCTTATAATCAATGTTGTTCCATTAACTATTAGAAGTTTTTCAGAAACAGGACCAGCAAGAATCCTGTTTACAGCTGGGGTCAACTTATTATGAGAAGCAAATAGAGATGAGTGGGGCCAGAAAGAGATTATAGTGGATAATGTTGGGTTCCACCCAGATTCCTTCTTCTGTGCTAATATGCACATGCCTCAGTTGCTGGGCCTATAACCAGCAAATGATTCATAGCCGTGTCTCTCACTGAGACTAGCTCTCGACTGCTCTCTCTCAGGTGTCCTGCATCCAATGATTGGCTAGTGATAGAGAGACTAATTTCCTTGCCTAATTTTGAACAACTCGGAAGTGCTATTCCCATGCTAGAGCTGCTCATAGAAGGCACGAGAAACCAGGAGGTCTGAAAAGTTGGGGTAGGAGAATATTTGAATAACTTATATATAATTTGAAGCAATTGATGGTCATCGGCGGGTGATGATAGTTTTCTCGGGAGTTCAGTAGCTAGATATGTAATTATGTTATGAAAATTACATATATACATAGACATTTTAGTATTACAACACCTGACTGCCAGGACAAATGTCAATAAACTAAATTGAGGAAAAATTATTACTTACTGAAAAATAATTGTGAATATTTCTAGAGTTTATAGCTTTTTTCATACATATTAAAATTGAGTTTACATATTTTTTTCTTATATTGTCTTTAGTTTGTGAATCTAAATAACATCCACCGTGTAAAACAAGTCTCTCACTCTTTCTACATTCTGAAATGACTAATAGAAGATAATGAATAGTTCCTTGAAAGTTTGATAGAACTCATCTGCCATCTTGAGTATCTTTTTTAGTGATGCAGAGCTTTACTTGCCATTTCGACTTATTCGATGTTTATTCATCTATAAATGTTTTTCATTTTTTCCAAAAATTTATCCATTTAGTTTAGCTTTTCAAATTTCCTAAAATAGTTTTAAAGCAATATTTAAAAATTATTTTTAAGAGCTACCCATCATTTTCATTCTGTATTTTATTTTCACATTCGTTTATTGGTCAGTATTTTTTTAAATATTTATTTATTTGAGAGAGAGAGAGCAGGGAGAGGGGCAGAGGGAGAGGGAGAGAGAGCAAGAATCTCAAGCAGACTCCCTGCTGAGTACAGAGCCCAGCTCAGGGTTCTATCTAATGACCCTGGGTTCATGACCTGGGCCAAAATCAAGAGTCGGACACTTAACTGAGTAAGCCACCCAGGCGCCCCATTGACCAGTCTTAATGAAAGAGCATTTATCCTAATATTTTCAAAGATTTTATTTTCTTCAACCTGTTTTGTAATTCTGCCCTTATTATTCTCTTCTTTCTTAATTTTGGATTTGCTTTGTGGCTCTTTAACCACCCTGATGTGTTGAAGTTTTAATTTGTTTACAACCATTCTGATATTCTGGTAATTGTAAAGTTATAAATATCCTTCTAGATGTTGTTCTAGATGTGTCCCACAAATGCTGATATATAAGGATGTGCATTCAGTAGGTAATGCATATCTCTCCCAGTCCTGCTGTCAGTTGTTTATTTTGAGGCTATGACACTAGGAAGGAACCACCTATGTTTATGATGAATATATCTTCCCACTTCTGTTGTTCCTTGTATGGGTAGATAACACTCTACTTTGTTTCTTTGACATTTTCTGGTTTAAATGTTTTGTTTAGTTTTTGTTTATTTTGTTGTTGTTAGACAATAACACCCCTGCCCCCGGTCTTCTTTTGTTTTATATTTGCCAAGTATATTTTTCCCAACCTTTGATGTTCAAATTTTCACCGCATTTTATGTTTATGTGTGCCTCTTGTAGAACTCATTCTGTTGACACTGTGTGTGTGTGTGTGTATGTGTGCATTTTAATGAAATCTGAGACCCTTTGTCTTTTCATTCGTTATGTTTTAAGAATGTACAAATAAACTGGGTTAGTCTTCTCTAGAATATGGATATACTTCCCTCCCCTTTTATGCTTTCTGTGCTTTATTTGCACATTATTAAGTCATTTGATCACTCTTGCTTCCCATGTCTATTGTATCATCTGTCTTGATTTTTTTTCTCCTCAAGAATATTTACAAGGTGGCTTTTTGTGGTGCAATCTTTCCCAGGCATTATATGCCTAAAAATATTATACCCTTCCATTTAAATGATGATTTAGCTAGACATGAAATCTTAGGTTCAAGTGTTTTTATCTTCAGTATGGAAACAATTATGAATCTGTTAATTTTTCCCCAGTGTCATTATTGAGAAGCTTGAAGCAAATCTGATTTATGTTAATTTGAAGGTGAACAATTCTTTTTCTCTGGAAGCTCATGGAATTTTGTCTTTATTTTTGGTATGCTGATTTGAGAATATTCTGTTTGCATTTGCCCTACAACATTTTTTACTATGATCCTAGGATGTGCAACTATTGATGCTTTTATCTTTCTGTACACTTACTGTTATATTAATGATTATGCTCATTTTGTATTTTACATACCATCACATTTGCTTTAAACACTTTTAACTTCACTTAGCAATAAATGTCTATGCTAAATGAAGCAAATTCTGTAGCCATCTTCTACACTCTGAGTTACTTAGCCTGTGCTGTCAGGACCATGAAAATCCCAACTGAGCTATATAGTGAAGACACTACTTGCCATATCAGCAGGAGTATAACCCTCTGACCTCTGGGATCGTTCCCTTTCTCCTGTTTGAGCAACCTGAACCTGAACCAGCACACATTTTTGCATAAGTAACGTGTGTAAGCAAAGCAGGTGCTGTAATGATCCCCCTGCAGAAGAAGCACGATTTACTGCACTGTGAAATTTTTAAGCAAGGCTACTATGCTAATTAGCAATAGAGCATATACTTACACAGGAAAACACTAGCAAGATCTCTAGGCTGCTATTTGGCTCTGTCTTACTAAATTGCTTTCCACTGACAATCCCTACCAATAGTCCTGTGCTCCATATGCACAGAGATCATGCTGGCCAAAAGAACAAAAGTAAAAGTGATACTAAGACCCTTAATCCCATGGGAAGACATAGATTTCCCACATGTATGCATCTTCCTGACACCACCCAGAGATTAAATAAGCCATCATCAGGGCGCCTGGGTGGCTCAGTTGGTTGGGCGTCTGCCTTCAGCACGAGTCTTATGACTCGTGGGCTCATATCTTCCCAGGGTCCTGGGATCGAACCCCACATCAGGCTCTCTGCTCGTTAAGTCAGGGAGTCTGCTTCTCCCTCTGCCCCCATCCCCGCTTGTGCTTTCTCTCTCTCTCTCAAATAAATAAATAAAATCTTCAAAAATAAATAAATATGCCATAATCTATTCTTTTCTAATAAATAAAATCAGGAAATTAGAAATTAGACCATATGCTAAATAAATGCTGAGGTTCTATCAAAATGTTAGTTTCAATGAATAAAAAATCAACAACTCAAAAAAGATCACTAATGGTAGCTATTTGTTAAATTGCCATATGTATAATATCATAAAACTTCAGAAAGAACTGAATTTATATATACTCTCTGTCAATTGGCATTGTTCAATAAATATCTTTTTTTTAAAGATTTTGTTTATTTATTTGAGAGAAAGAGCATGAGAGAGAAGAGGGTCAGAGGGAGAAGCAGACTCCCCACTGAGCAGGCAGCCCTATGCGGGACTCGATTCTGGGACTCCAGGATCATGACCTGAGCCAAAGGCAGTCGCTTAACCAACTAAGCCACCCAGGCAGCCTGTTCAATAAATATCTTATCAGTGGTATTATTCAGTTTTAAAACACTTATATGAACTATCTTGTACATATTTACATTTACTGTATTAAAGAAATAGAAGCACTGTTAGATATTTGAAATGCAAACTGAACCCAATTAAAGTCATTCACCTTGGTTCTTAATCTCATTTAAATCTATTTGGTATGTGGTTTGGGGCAGGTCTCAATCGTTCTGGACCTCATTTTCTTATAAAGTAAAAGAGGTATTATTAAAATCACTTCAGTACTTAAGAAGATAATTGAAATTTGGAATAAGCACTATTCATGGGGTTATTATAAGGTTAAGTAGAAAGGCCATTTCCTGAAATTGTAAAGTTATACATATTTAAAAGAAACTATCTTTTTTTTCCCCTTCAAATTCACCAAATATGTTTTCTTGGCTGCCTTTCCTGAGCATTGTGGATCTTCTTCTTAATAGTACCCAGGAAATATCTTCAATGTGCAAAGTTATAATGCAACAGAATGATAAGTTGCAGAATGAAGTAAACATTGAAAGTTAATTTACAGTTTACTTAAGGAGCATTTGCTACAGCAACTACCAGTATATTGAGGCACAATTCTGGTGTTGTTCTAATGTTAACCAGCTCATTTTCCTATGATCTGCTGATTGAAATGTACATGAACTCTTTAATCTGGATCAGTAGAAGATTTGTCTCATTAAAAAACAAAACTGTGACTTATTATTTTCAGTATCCATCCACAGACTTCTATGTTCCACATATTGGACTGGCTTATAAAGGTGAGCGTGTCACAATTCTTCTCTCCAAGATTTTAGCTGGAAATCTAAGTAACTCCAATGTGCTAGTATTACAGGAGCTATGGGAGCCGAGAAGATGGAGGATCCACTCAGCAAATGCTTTGGAAATATTATCGGACGAGGTTATGTTAGAATTTCATGTAGTTCACCAGGTGATCAGAGCCATGAATATCATTCTAGGCTGGGGGAAATTAAGTGCAAATTCTCGGATACAAAAACATGAAATGTTCAAAGAATTACAAAGAGTTCTGAAGTCTCTCAGGAAAAGTGAGTCCACCACTAGGTTATGAAATGCATTCCCACTTACCATTGATCTTTAACCTTTCAATCCATGCAGTAAAATCCCTTTCCAAATGACAGGGCAGTGGCTATCACATACTAATGAGTATAACTCAGGTTGGTGTTCAACCTGGTGGGAAAAGATAGAGCCGAGTAGAATATTATGTATGAAAGGATAATTTTCACACAAAATTATTTTCTGTAAAAAATCAGTCCACAAATGACAAAAGATAAATAAGAAATTTCGAGCAAAGAAGACTCTATATTTATAAAATTCATTTCTGGGAATCTTGTATTGAAAATAAATTCTAAAGAATTTTCTCCTGAGAAGGGTCTTGACTAAAAAAATAAGAGCCGCATTTTTTAGATTTCTTAGATATTTTAATTCAGACATAATTGAATAATCAGCAAGACAAAAACGCTTGCTATGGTACTATTTTGTTTTACATTTTTGTTAAAATTTGTAAGGCTTTTTAATGTCTCAAACATGTAGGAAAGTATAAAACCATAAACATTTTTATGTTCCCATGTTAATGGGAGTAGTTGAAAGAGAAATACTTATTACTAAATTCTATGTTTTACACTGTATATTTTTTATACTAGAAGTATTTATTTTTACTTTGTTTTAATCATGCCATATCTAATCTCAGAAAAACACATTTGGAGTGAAGAAATGCATTTGGAGTATTCAAAAAGAGAACTGAGGTGAAAAGCTTAAGCTTAAGGAGAATATATTTGGCTGTGTGTTAGGTAGAGTAGAATAGGCTGCAATAACAACTAGACCTAAATATCATAAACACGAAGCATAGTGAAATACATTTGCATTCCACTGATAATCCTGTTAAATAGTGTATCTGGTAGATCTTCTCCATGGGGGTGGGGGGCAGATCCTGAGGATCTTTCAATTTTATGGCTCTGTCAACCACTATTACCTTGTTCTCAGATTCATCTGCTGGGAGAAATGAAGAGAAAATTTGGAGGCACAGCTTCTTCAATGCATTAGCCTGGGTATTTCATACATCATGTGCTATATTCTCTTGGTTCAGATTTCATAGCATGGTCAAACACGACGGTAAATGGGACTATGTGCCAAGCAAAAGAGGAGCATAGAGATTATGTTGTGTAGGTGTCAATATCCACTATAGGCCGCCAATCATGAAGTATGTGGGACCTAATACTTATCCCCAAAGGGAAGTCCAGACTAGCAGCAGGACTAAACTGTAGGTTCCTTGAATTTTTAATGATGTTTGAAATGTAAAAATACCGGGGCACCTGGGTGGCTCAGTCGTTAAGCGTCTGTCTTCGGCTCAGGTCATGATCCCAGGGTCCCGGGATTGAGCCCCGTGTTGGGCTCCCTGCTCGGCGGGAAGCCTGCTTCTCCCTCTCCCACTCCCCCTTCTTGTGTTCCTGCTGTCACTATCTCTCTCTCTGTCAAATAAATAAATAAAATCTTTAAAAAAAAAAAAGAAATGTAAAATATCTCTCAGGCACGATTACCACAGAAATTATACCATACCGGGACCAGAAGTAAAGTGTCATAGTAATGAAAACCAGGTGTAACTTAGTGCATGGAGACTGGAATTAATTATATGTTTATAACATTTATATATTTTATATAATATTATAAAGAGATTAGTCTCATGCATATTTAATACATTTGATAAAAACTAAGGTGTTAAATTTTTCCCATTTTCCATTATTTTTCTCATGTCTTTATACTGGAAAATGATGTGATAAAAATAAATTACTGATTTAATAAAATAGAGAAAATTTATACAAAAAAGAAAATAATATACTTTTAAAATCCATTAATATATAATAATAAGCCCATTTTTATTTTGATGTTAACCCCCATACTAAATGATTATACCAGGTTCTGCGTCTCTAATTCCCCATGCTTGTGCATTAAGTTGCCATTCGTTACATCTGTTTGCATTAGTCATTTTGACACATAGCGCATGGTAAAATAAAGAATAACTACAGACAAGCCAGAAAATGTGGTAGGAATGTGTGATGAATCATTACATTATTGTTTATTAGTCCATCTGGATGGTAATTGTACTGATTTGTGTATTCTTTTTAAGGTTTTAAAATCACGGTACAATGATCTTCTCGGGAAATTAAGTTAGTTGTTGGTGACACGTCACTTGAGAAAATACATATTTACACAATTTCCGAATGATTTACACATTTTCAAAATGTAAAATCTAATAATATTCATTTCCTTAAAATATTCATTATTGACATAAAATTCTAAACAATGATGTCAAGATTGCTAGATATGATATTCTAGTTTACTGATATAACTGATAATTTTTAAGCAAGTCTTTTTTGCCTTGTGGCACATTCAATCACACATCTAGAAAATATCTTGTAGCTGGAATATAAAACAAATGGCTGGCTGTTATAACTTTAGGATTAGAACAACGTAATCTATAAATCAGCATTAACTACAGCTCTGGTATCAGTGTTATTTCCTAGTATTCACTGACCAGTTTAGTTTTGTGGCACAGATAGGATGAGTCAATTAAATTCTGTCCTACATTTTTCTAAAGAATTAGAGGAGCCAATGTTTAGTTGGGAACTTGGTAATACACAAAGATTACCTCATTTTCTGCAGACACTATTAAAGCTTAGTGTGCCACTGGCCAATGGAATATTAACAGAAGTGGTTAAGTACAACTTCCAAGGGTTGCCATTAAAAGGAGTGTGTGTGACTTTCTCCTCCTACTTCCCCTTGCTGTTCAGATTGTAGATAAGGGAATTTGGAGTTGGAGCAGTCATCTTGGACCCTGAAGAGACTCTAGGAATGGAGCTTATGGTTGGTGGAGGAACCTACCTCTGCCATTCTATATGGGAAAGAAATAATTTTATTTAAGTCATTTACATTTCTCATTAACAGCTGCAGCAAGTCCTAATCACAGTGCATAGTGTACCCTGATGAGACAGAGCTTTTAGAGCCATCAAGAAAGTTGTACCAATTATTTGTTTAATTACATATGATTAGTCATTAGGACAGAATGTGAAGCCTGTCTTAAACAATTATTGAAAGAGGTGGAAGAGAAAACATACATAAATCAATGATTTTTCTTTCACTACTAGTGACCTTTGAACAAACTGCAAAATTTCTGAACAGTTATGCTAAATATTTTTATTAGTTAATTAACTGCACACCAGGACCCAAACAGATAGGAATGTATAAATTAAAAGGAAATTGTTGACTCTGTCCTAGTATTAATGAAATACATTGGTTTACTTTCATCTGTCATGAGTCTAAGCATATTAAGTAATATTGCCAAACACTGTACCTTTCTCTTACTGCATGAGGAGTGAAGTAATGTCTTTTTTTTCCCCCATTCTGAACTCTAGGCTACTTGGACATTGGTAGTTACTAAACATACTATGAGGTCACAGTATATGCACAGGAAGGTAAATTTTATAAAACTTCAACTTTAAGTTCTGAAATAAAATAAAGATTCATGCTTGCCCTATCATTTTTCTTTGACATTTAGTGCCATGCCTTATAAGTTTTGAAATCCAATGTGGTAATCACTGTTTTGCGGTGATTTGTAAATGAACATATTTTTAATACTTAACTATCAAAATATACTTTTCCAAGGAAACAAGAGATTGTGGAGGGGATGAAAAAGAAGGCTCTCTTACTTATAAATTTAACAAATCTAGAAGAATTGCTATAGGACAGCCAAGGAGAAGAAATATTGACTATGGTGGATTTAAGTTTTCCACTTATGATTATCATTATTCATTATGGTCCAGCAATAATTTAGCAGGTCTAGAAAGGCAAAGCCATAGACATATATATATATACATACTTCCACATGTACATATATGTGTGCATCCCTAGTGTCATAAAGTTTTGGAAAAGCTTACAAGAATGTGTAAGACCAATAATTGTCAAAATATGCATAAGAATTATGATACAAGACCAGGGAAGATAGTGATTAGTGTAAAAAAGTAAATAATGGGTTTGAAAAATAACACTCTGCTTATTGAAGACATAACTGAATTATTAACGTATAATGTTAATTGATAAAATACTGATATATATATTATATTTTAAATATAATAACATAAGATTTTTCCTCACTTTTCCAACCATGGCCAGATTTTGGGAACCTGCTTTCATCTGACATACCAGGTGGTGTCATAAAGTTTAAGAGTCTGAAAAACCACTTGATGGACATGGTATAGATGCATGTAAAACACCATTATTAACGGGATGCATTAAAAAGTAATAAAAAAGGATAAGCAGGAAACCCAGAATGAATTGCAATCATCCATTATAGAACAGAGGAGGAGTCAGGGTTTCTAACTATAAATTCTCTGACAGAAGAAAACTTTTGATAAGATTCTCAGTTTTTTTCCAACTAAATTCCTTTTGTCTTTTCTTTGATTTATTGTGTCTTTCCCCTAAATAAAGGGTTATCCACTATCTTTTTAGATAAGCATGCTGGGCTTTTCAAAAGATAATTGCCAATTGACCTCTTGGTTCCTTAGTTTTCTCATATGAAAAAATAGATAATGATACATAATTCCAAAATTTGTTGTGACTACAAACAACCCAGAGGGTGTTTACTAAAATAACTGGATTTTGCCTGCAGTGGAGACTCAGTTACTATTAGAGTTCCTGTTCTTCCCTTGATATAAAAAAATGCATCTGGTGTAAGTTTATATAAGATAAAGTGTCCAGATAAAGTGTCCTACACTTGATACTGATACAGCGTTTTTGAATTCTAAGGTTTGAATTTCATGTGTAAGAAACAATAGAATATACTGATACATAACAAAAGCTCTAAATTTAGACAACATTGGTTGAAGTCTGGGCTTGATCACAAGCTAACATTTTGATGTTTAAAAAAATACATGTGTGGGTCCACTTATATGCAGACTTTTTTTTTATAAATACAAGACTGTAAGTGTGTTTTCTTTATGATTTTCTTAATAACATGTTGCTTGCTCTAGCTTATATTATTATAATATATAGTACATACAACATATAAAATACGTGTTGATCAATTGTTTATGTTATTGGTAAGGCTTTCAGTCAACAGGAGGCTATTCATAGTTAAATTCTTGTGGAGTCAAAAGTTATATGTGGATTTTTGACTGTGTGGGAGGTCAGCACCCTTAACCTCTGCATGGTTCAGGTTTTTTTTTTTTTTTCTTTTTGGCTTTATAGATTTATTTTCAAAGGAAAAAACAGACAGTTTATTTTTATTTTTTTTTTATTTTTTTATTGTTATGTTAATCACCATATATTACATCATTAGTTTTTGGTGCAGTGTTCCATGATTCATTGTTTGTTCATAACACCCAGTGCTCCATGCAGAACGTGCCCTCCTCAATACCCATCACCAGGATAACCCCTCCCCCCCTCCCCTCTAGAACCCTCAGTTTGTTTTTCAGAGTCCATCATCTCTCATGGTTCGTCTCCCCCTCTGACATACTCCCCTTTTCTTCCTCTCCTGTTATCTTCTTTTTCTTTTTTCTTAAAATATGTTGCGTTATTTGTTTCAGAAGTACAGATCTGTGATTCAACAGTCTTGCACAATTCACAGCGCTCACCGTAGCACATACCCTCCCCAATGTCTATCACCCAGCCACCCCATCCCTCCCACCCCCAACCACTCCAGTAACACTCAGTTTGTTTCCTGAGATTAAGAATTCCTCATATCAGTGAGGTCATGTGATACATGTCTTTCTCTGATTGACTTATTTCACTCAGCATAACACCCTCCAGTTCCATCCACGTCGTTGCAAATGGCAAGATCTCGTTCCTTTTGATGGCTGCATAATATTCCATTGTGTATATATACCACATCTTCTTTATCCATTCATCTGTCGATGGGCATCTTGGCTCTTTCCACAGTTTGGCTATTGTGGACAGTTTAAATACAAGTCTAAACAGAATTACTCTGTCAAAGGCAGCAATGATGCCAAAATGCGTTCTCACTTCCAGACACTCGCCAGCATCTTCCAACTCTTCTCTCAGTGAAAAAAGGGGGTCTGATTTTTCATATACATCCTTCTCATCTGCAGTGTAATCTACAATTTCTTGTGGACACATTAACTTCTCCGCATCTGTATCAGGAATTTCAAATCCAAATTCATCCTCCATGGCCATGATAATTTCCACTTGGTCCAAACTGTCTAAGCCCAGGTCTTTCATAAAGTGGGAATTTACCAAGAGCTCTTCTGGGTCAATCTTGTCATAAAGTTTCAAGACATAAAGAACACGGTCCTTGATCCCCTCTAACGTCAAAGGGGGTACGTCACTGTACTGGCAGCACTGTATTACTGTATTACTTAGTCTCTCCACCCAACCCATTTCCTAATCTAAAATTGGGGATAATGATAATTTCCCTGATACATTATTAAGATTTATATAATACTCCCAAAAAGGAGTTGGAATGGTTCTAGCATAGATATACAAATACATATAGCTATACATATAGATAGATATCGATATAGCATATAGCTTTTAAATATATATATATAGACTTAGCTAACTAATATCAATAGTAGTAATTATTAGTGATCATAAAGTGTTATTAGCTAACATTAGTAGTAATAATTGTAGCATAAGAAAATACTATCTACTGAAAGAAGGACAATAACGATTATCCTCATGATAATAATTTAAGAACTACCAGATATGGGAAGAAGGAACAATAAAATGATAATATTATGATTACTTTGGATGCTCAGGCCAGCATCCATTCTAGAATACCTCATGCTTAAAAAGAGGAATAGAGATTCATTCCCTTAGAATCAAAGAACCCTGCTTCTAGTACTTTAAATTGTATGGCTTTTTTTTTTAAATTAAGGTCTGAAAGTCTTCTGGATTTTCTACCATTATTTAATGATGGAGCCAGCATTCAGATACTGATTTGAGAAGTCTCTTCTAATGTGTCCCTAGGGCAAATGTGGCTGTGCTATTCTTTGTGTGGGTTACTACATGGGGTTTTGTTATGCAGGACAGAGATTGAGTTCAACTCCCTCAACACAAAACCCCACTGTACTTCACTTCCTGAATAAAGTCTGACTTAGAGTCTTCAATAAGTGTCAGAATAATTTTTTCAATAAGGTTGCCAACTACAAAGCCAGCAATAGATGAGAATCACTGAATTTAAGAAGGTTTTTTTTTTTCTAGAGTATTTGTAGTAAAATATTTTCTATTGAAACACATTATCTAGTTTCAATAAACAACCTTTTGAGACATGTGCAGATGTCACCTTAACAAACTCCATTCCTTTGAGGGAAGAAAAAGAAATATATTTTGAAGATGAAAATATGTAACATGTTTCTGTGGTTTAAAAAATAGCAACATGTAGGGGCAGCTGGGTGGCTCAGTCTGTTAAGCATCTCACTCTTGATTTTGGCTCAGGTTCTGTTCTCAGGGTCTGAGATCCAGCCCCATGTCGTCGGACTCCGTGCTCAGCAGGGGTTCTGCTGGAGATTCTCTCTCTCTCCCTCTCTAATGTAAATAAATAAATCTTAAAAAAATAGCAACTATATTAGAATTAAGCCTGAGAAGTGGTGCTTTGATAGGTTTTCTTTGCTTCACATTGAAACCTCTGACCTAGAAATCTCAGTCCAGAAAGAAACAGACTTGCTTCAACTCTCTTCATGTGTGCATCAGCTCCCTTAGATGTTAAATTATTGGACTTACCAACTTGGCATTGTACTTTGATTCTCTGGATTTCATAAACTGGCTCAACATGAATCACTAGTACATGCACACCTGCCTTCAAAAAATGTAGAACCTTCAAGCACCAGAGGAGAACCCAGAGGTCATATACCAGCAGTGGAAGAGTGAAGCCAATAGAGAGAATATGGTGATATCAAGAGAGAGGAGAACAGACATTCTGAGAAATGTCTGAAATAGATAAAGTAAGATATTTCTGGGGGAATAAAGCCATCACAGAACCACTGAATTTTACAAGCATCATGATTGTCACCATCACCACAGAGTAGTCTGGTGGGGAGATGAGCAATGATCCTGCTGCCTTGGAAACATAGCCATGCATGTGGTCTAGAAACCATAACCTTGTCCTTAAATTGTATGCCTCAGGAGACTTTTTTATTAAGATACCTTGTTTTTAGTACAATTAAAGCAGTACACTTGAAGTTCGTTTGAGCCCTTGTCTTTTTATTTCCTCTTTCCTCTCTTGTACCAGAAATTCGAGTATTAAATCTCCCTCCATTCCATCTATACACTGAATGGACTTGTCCAGGGTCCTGGAATAGCATTTGCTGCGGGGAATTCAGTGCTGCAGAGTAAAGTTTGTTATTTTGTTCCACGTGAGAAGAGCATGGGAGCTTGAAGCCAGAGACTGGGATGTCAAAGGGTTCCTTCTCTCCTAAACTCGAGAGAAAAAAAGTAGGAAATATAAATAAGAGTTAGGATTGCAGAAAAATATAAGTAAGGAAAAAATAGTATTGCTGACCACTGTAGGCTTACCAAAAGTTGCAAGAACAGAGAAACATTTGGAGAGATATTCAAATATCTGCTAGAGCAGAACAAATTTGTGAATTCCTCAGGGACCTCTCTCTACTGGGACCTCTCCAGAGCTCCCTGGCATTGGTGAAGTTATCTTTTCCCTCCAAGTCACCCATCCTTCCTGCTGTATCATTTGATGCCCTTCCAGGTTGATGTGCCTTGTTTGTTAGATAGTCTCACCTCTGATAGAAAAATTGTGGGTAGAATTCTTTTACAGAATCACTAAGTAGACAGAAAAACTCATATTCTTACCCAGAGTGCATGTTCTTCTCTGAAGACCTACAAGGCTGCTCAAACCAGTCTCTCACTTTTTGCCATTTCAGATAAGGCTCACACACCCACATCTGTGTCCTCTATGTGCCACAGACACAGTCAAACTAACTATTAATGTCCTAAGAGCATCCCTGGGTTTGAGATGTAGAGAGCTTCTGTGCATCATGGTGAAGGTAAGAGATACACACAACATTTCTACAACAGTTTTTGAAGAAATTCTCACACTAGAATCTCTTACGAAATCCTCTTTAAATGCCCTTTATTATTTTGGGCAAGGTCTGTGTCATTCCTTTCATTAGGGTACATATGTGGTCATTTAACACCTGAAGAGTTGGGATTACATAGGTGTTGATTTTTTTTATTTGCTAAGGTTTTCCAGTTGTTTGAAATATTCTACCCCAAGTGATTATGATAATCATATTAAAGAAAGGAAGGGAAGAAGGTATGGAGAGAGGGATGAAGGAAAGGAAGTAAAATAAACAAAATAAGATAAGACGTAAATATGGCCCCAGCACAGATCACATAATTTACAAGATACAGAGCACAACAAATATATAGGGTACCCTGTTCAAAATTTATTAAAAATTGCAAGATGGCAGGGCACCTGGGTGGCTCCGTTGGTTAAATGAGCTTTGAATTCTATGTGACTCAGTAGGTCACATATAACCTTACCTGGAATAACAGGAAAAAAAATTAATTATCTTAAGGTATCCAAAAATCAGAAAGGAAAATAATGTTACTTACAAATATAAACTTATTTTAACTACAAAATATATTCTGATTTTAACTTAATTTAAATGACTTTAATTTTATTTATGTTCAGAAGTGTTTTTTTTTTTTAAAGATTTTATTTATTTATTTGAGAGAGAGAATGAGATAGAGCATGAGAGGGGAGAGGGTCAGAGGGAGAAGCAGACTCCCCGCTGAGCAGGGAGCCCGATGCGGGACTCGATCCCGGGACTCCAGGATCATGACCTGAGCCGAAGGCAGTCGCTTAACCAACTGAGCCACCCAGGCGCCCTGTTCAGAAGTGTTTTAAGGTCGCCATATTTCCCATTCCAATGGTGTTCATCAAGAAGTACATATTTAGTTGTTTATAAGTTCTATCCATGGAATGTACATCCTAATACAATGACTGTGATATAACTAACAAATCTGAAATTAACTAATGCTTTTTTCTTTTTTGTTCTATGCCTGTAATCACTCATTGTCATTTACGCATCTTCTTTGCATCCTAGACATACTGTATTTAACTTCTGAATAGTCTCAGCTGGAATTTTTGCCTGTGGAAGGCATGTAGCCTCCAATAAAAGAAACAGGTAAATCTCCAAGGAAAACTTTTATTACTGAGGAGATATAGTATTCTTAGCTTCTAATACCTTTTCTTAAAGCCCTACAAGCTCAATTTAGAAAAATTATATTTTGCCACGAATGTGACAATTGTTTTCCACCTACAAACATTTTGGTCTTGCTTCCCCTCAGAAATTTTCTCCCTAATGTAATTATTGCTTCTGCTCTACTTGTTCTATTCTTCTCAAGAAAACTCATTTTGGATTTATTGGTTCTTTATTATCTGCCATCTCTCTTAATATCTCACACCTAATATTTTTTTATTCTTTTGCCTTTTCCTAAGATTAATCACATCTGTTGTCTATGTCACTGAATCAGTTACACAGTTACAGGGCACCAGTTTCTTTCTCTTGCAAACGTGCCATAGCTTCCCCATTTCTTTTGCGTTCATTTTAAACTGTACTCTCCCTTTCTGGTATCCTATTTTGTTACCTGAATATTGTTGTTAGGGGTATATGCTGCAGTTTCATAGGGACCAACTGTTCTCTCATTCTGTGGTTAAAGCTAAGGATTTGTGAAATTTTCTTCTGCATTGGTCAATAAATCTTTTTCGATGAATGCTATTACTTTTGTTTGTGTATCTTCATGTGTCCGTCCTTTCGCTATTTGCTCTCATTTTGAATTGAGTTGGAGTCAACAAGTATGTCTCATGTTTGATTTGTCTCATCATCTAACATCTTTGAATGTTTAATATTAGCCCAATTTTAAGTTTTTTTAATGATTTGTCTGAATGGATTGCCCTGCCCTGACACTCTGTATGGTTTTATATTTAACTGTCCGCATTGAACCAGACATCAGATTGATGTCTAAAATTTCCATTCAAACTCTTACTTTCCAGAGTCCTTCACCCAGTGTACTTCCTCATAGAAAAAGGTAATGGCTTCTCAGACTCACTGTATTGCTATCAAGTAATTTGAACTGATGGAAAACACGAACAAAAGATATAAGGTATGCTCTGCTGAAAGGTTTTTGCATTTCTTTCCTCATTAGTACCTCTATTTTTTCATTTTTATTTTTTTATTATTTTTTTAATGGAGACTCCATCTTCCAGGGTGGAAATCACAACTAACATTCCTGCTTTAATACTTCCTTTACTGTCTCCTTTGAATGTTTTGGGAGGGAGTAGGGTATAGTTTTCTGGTATGGGACTTACGTCTTTGAGATATTGAGTACAGAAGATATGGCATGTCTTTCTCACTCTACCCTGCTATATGCTTTTTTTGAGTTGTAATCTTGTTATAGCATTGGAGCAAATGAAATAAATTTTCTTTTATTTTGTATTGCTTTGATCTCTATCAATTCTGCTTAATATATACAGAGGATACTAAAGTTTTCTCTCATTTTCTTATCTTAGTTTCTGATCTCATTTTGCTTGTGTGTGTCTGTTTTCTGTCATCTTTGGCATTTTTAGGAGATGGTGGGATGTGCTTAATTTAAAGTTCCTATATTGACTTCATTACGACTGGTGGTATACAGTGTATAATCTAAGCAATTTTAATGTAGGTGGCATTCACTTGAACGAACATGTAAGTGTAGTTTCTAACATTACATTCCCCAGAAGAGTATATGCATCAGTTGTAGTGAATCATTTGAATCAGTTTGATTGTTGCTAGTGGCTATTGTTCAAATTAAAATATTTGGAGATTTTCAAGCATGAGCATGACTTAATCACAGTAAACTTTTAGGAATATTACATTGGCAAAAGTCTGTAGATTAAGGAGCGGAAACAATACAGGTGGAAAGTTCTGTTAGGCTGTATTGGATCAACCCAGAAGATAAGGGCCTAGACCAAGACAGTAGCTGACAGCAATAGGAAGAGAAAATACATTATATGTTAGTAGAATTTTATGATTCATTGCATATGGGAAATGGAAAATAAGTTTATAATAACATAAGTTTTTTTTTAATTCTAAATGATATGTGGGATTAAATAATAAAAGCCCATATGATCCAATATTTTATTATTGAAGTTTTAGTCATTATATTTTCATTCAAGCTGCTATATAACAAAGTACAGAAGGTGGTTTATAAACAACAAAAATTTATTTTTCATTGTTCTGGAGGCTGGAGGTCCAAATCAAGGCATCAGTGTGGTCAGGTTTTAGTGAGAGCCATCTTCTTAGTTGTAGACTGCAGACTTCTTGCTATGTCCTCAGGTGATGGAAGCAAGCTCTTTTAAAAGGGCACAATTCCCACTCTTGATAGCTCTATCCTCAAGACCTTATCTATCTTGATTACATCCAAAAGCCCCACCTCCTAATACCATCACATTGAGAGATAGGGTTTTAACATATGAATTTGGGGAAAGGGGACACAAAAATTCAGTCCATAACATACTAATTTTATAAGAACAAGTGTTCAAGAATGTAATTACAAAAACATCTTCGGAGAGCTGTGAAATTCATAAAATTACATCAAGGGAAAAAACAATCTATGGATACATAAAATGCATGATATGATTCATGGTTCCCCTTGGTAATGACTATATAAAGCAAAATATCTAGGAGTTCAGAAAACACACTAATTCTGGTAACAAATTCTTCAATTATTCTTAGAAAGCTAGAGGGTTTCTTTGAGACTTCAATAATTAATCATTGATTAATGACCTGGTCAGGGATTAAAAGAAACTTTGGGCTTTGTTTTATTTAGTTAAGAAAGTAGAATTTTGTTCCAAATTTTATTCTTATAATGTATTTTAGAAGCAGTGCATGATATAATTGTTTGGAATGGTTTTTGACTTAAAATAACAATATTAGTTATGTAGTTATAATTTTTCTTTTAAAAAGTGCTGTTATTGCTTAATAAATTATTAGTTGACATTATCAGATTTTTATCCATGGCCTAAATCCCATCATGTCAAAAATAAATCCCATGTTTGGTGATGGAAGATGAGATTTTTTTGTGTGTGTGATATGGTTATTTTTCTTTACTTTTTAATTTTCTAGCTTAATAGTTTTCCAGAATCTAGAGTGATAGAAGTTATACTTCCAATATGTTCATATCCTAGCCACAGTCACACCTAGGATGATATTGTTGGGATTTAAGAAAGCTCAGTTAATAATACAATCTTTTTCACACTATCTAGTGGATTTGTCTGTGATATTTCTTAGCTCCTCATTTTTGCATGGAAAGGACCTTCCATTGGAGTAGTATACTGGGCACAGTCATGCATCTTCACTCACTTCTAGTGGGGAAGAAATAAATTATCTGGTAGATGAATTTGGTAAGATGAACAGAGAATTAATGTTCAAGCCCTTCTGATTTTTTGGGGGGATCTGTCCTCTGCAAATAATTCTGTAATCCTATGGTCTAACTTTCTGAGGTTACAATCATCAAAGTGGATTGAACAATGACTAGAGGTATAATTTTAATTTGAAGATATCCATAGACCTAAACCATATTTTCTGAATACTTTTATTATCATAAAATGCTATTTTCATTTCCAACTGTTTTTCCTGTTTGTCATTTGATTTCAAGCTGGGTGAGGAAAAAAGGAGGGAAACATTATCTATTAAAACCTCAAAACTCCAGGGGCGCCTGGGTGGCTCAGTTGGTTAAGCGACTGCCTTCGGCTCAGGTCATGATCCTGGAGTCCCGGGATCGAGTCCCGCATCAGGCTCCCTGCTCAGCGGGGAGTCTGCTTCTCCCTCTGACCCTCTCCCCTCTCTCATGCTCTCTCTGTATCTCATTCTCTCTCTCAAATAAATAAATAAAATCTTTAAAAAAAAAAAGAACAAAAAAGTCTGTTCTTTTTTCTTGTAGTCCCTTTTCATAAAAATATACAACTGTTCAGTATAGTCAAATTTGAAAACAATAAAAGGAGTAGCACTCTGTTGGAAAAAGCAAATATCAAGGATTAAAAAACATGGGTCTGTCACTTTGTAGTGTCACCACTGGGCACATATTACTTATGTTCTCTGATTATTGTATTTCTGATAACTTTATTGGTGGGGTTAGTCCAGATGACCATAGGGATTTTGTCCTTTGAAGTCTTTTATAAATATCAATAAAGTCCTTTCTTGAAACAAAAATGAAAGAGCAACCACCCCCACTGCAAACAAAAGTGAATAAATAATTATTTAAAAATGTAAAAATCTATAGTTTAACAGATAATACTACCAAAGTTCTTGATGTCCAAAATTATGCTTTTAAAATGATAATTTTTAAAATGATGTCCAAATTATTTTTTAAAAATCTACTATATACATTTAACCTATCCAAGATAAACTCATTTTCAGAAGCATGATAATATCCATCCGTGATTTGAACATTATCAAAGTAAGATCACATTTCGAACAACTAAGAGGAGTTTATTTGAGAGCCAAGTAAATGATCCTGAAAATAGCTTTACACCAATGGTTTCAATTGAAATTTAGGACAATAACCTTAATTTCACCAGCTGTTCTTATTGGAATAAAAGTCTCATGAAAAACACAAAGCTGCAAGCAGGGATTTGCAAACACATGTTGTAGGTGGTCAAGCAAGATCTTAAAACAACAAACTTTCTAAATTGAACCAGAATTTTTTTTTTAATCTTAGTACATACCACTTTTCCAAGGAAGGAGAAATTGTTTGTGACAGTATAATTTTATGCACACAAAAACTTATAAACTAATATTTAAAGAAACATTGAATATGATTTAGAGTTCAAAGTAACATCTTGTATTTATTTTTCTATTGATACTATTTATGAATGATGAACCAGATTCTGCAATAATCTCAAGCAAGTAATAATTAAAAAAAATCTACAGTTTTCAGATATTTTGCTACTTACTTGCATCTCTTCCAAACATATAAAAATATAACTATGTTTGAATATTTAAATAAGGAAATCATTTAATATTTTCTGATCTCCCTTTACATAATCAGAATTCCTTAAGCAAGTGTCAGGATATACACGAAAGCCATATTGTTAAGTTTAAAATATATAAAAAGCTATAAGTACAAGATTGATTTCTCCTACTTTGTCACATATTTAACACCTTCAATTAATACTTTATCTTGTGCATTTTAACCTTTCCTTCTCAACTGTATCCTATCAACAAACACATTAAACTATTTTTAAAATAAACCAGAACACCTTAAAAACTTACCTTCCCTCATTCTAGCAATTGTGCCATTTTGGATTCTCCTTCTCACATGATAATTTGGAAAGTTATCTTCATATGATGCATGCAGTTCATCATTTGCCTTTTACTCTCTGAGTAACCAACCCCTCATCAAGTCCACTCAAGACAATCATACAAGAATATTTCTTTCCAAGATAGTGATTTCCATGTTCCCAAATACGATGACCATATTTCAAAATTCATATCATTAACCTCTCTTCCTCATTCATTGTAACTGGACTTCTCACTGTCTTCTTTTGGATTCTGAGACTCAACAATGTCCACTCTCCATCCATAATCTCTTTGACTTTAATTTGTGTCTTTGATTGGATCTTCCATATTGCCTAATGTCTATGCTTTGACTTTTGCCAGGGCAATATTCTGGGCCCACTCTTTGCCTATCTCTACAATCTGCCTCTAATGATGTTTTCATGTTTTATTTGTTTTGTATTTTTTAAATATTTTATTTTTATTTATTTTTGTGAGAAAGAAAGAGAAAACGTGTACAAACTGGGGTGGGGGGAGGGCAAAGGGAGAAGCAGACTCCCTGCCTAGCAGGGAGCCTGATGCAGGACTCTATTCCAAGACCCTGGGATGATGATCCAAGCTGAAGGCAGACACTTAACAGACTGAGCCACCCAGGCACCCGGAATTTTCCAGGTTTTAAACTTTCCTTTTCCATGTTTTCAATAGAGTCCATATACTGACAGAATGGAATATTTTAATCTAAATTAACTTCTCTCTATACATCAGACCTATAAGTGAATCATAGATATATAATACATATCCAATATTGGATACTTGATTCTCCTACTTACTTAATGCTCCTTCAAGTTAATTTCAATAAGTGGTTCCACCATATCCCACATTACTCAAGATTGTGTCATGGGAATATTTCTGCACATCTCTAATTTCACTCATGATAAAAGCCAAATACTTTAACAGGGAATACAATATCCTGAATATTATGTTCACTGCCTAACTCAAGACCTTAAAAATCTGCTACATTGAGAATTCTATCTTCACAAAAGTGAAGTAGACATGCTTTTCCCTATTATTTTTGCTAAGTACAACTGCAACCCCTGGACATTGTGTATAACACAAATATAAGAAAACTTTGGAAGAGAGAAAAAACACTAGAGAACTTGGGGTGCAAAGTACAACTCAGTGGTAAACTTCTTGTTTTCTTTTTCCCCGTATATCTCAGACTTGGATATGAAGGGGCCAGCAATCCAGAGACATCAATAGATGCAGACAAAGAAAAAAGGAAAGAAAAAAAAAAAAGCCTCGCCAAGAGCCTGCTCTCTCTAGCCAAAGGACCAGGAAAAAAGGAGCGTAACAAGACAGAAAACTCTTAGGCAAGAAATGCTCATTTCAGCCAAATGCCATAGAAAGATGCATGGTTCTACTCCAACCTATGTCAGCAAATGCCAAGTGGGAAGTTCCTGGATCCCATCCTGCAAAGTTATAAGAAAGTACTCCCACACTTCTGTCATACTGCTGTCAAGAAGGCCAAGCAGGAGTCAGGACGATCATCTTTGCTGGCTGCTAACAGGCCCTAATCTCCCTCAGTGTCGCAGCAAAGCTCAAGAGCAGCCCAGACTTACTACCCCCAAAAATAATGAGGTACCTCTGTACCCCACTTGTCATACCAAGAACAAGGGAGATCTCAAACCCGGTGAAAAATGACAATGAGTAGATGCAAAACCTGAGATGACAGAGACGTTAGAATTAAAGCTGTCATGATAAAAATGCTTCAGTGAGCAACTGTGTGCACACATGAAATCATAAAAATTAGAAAGGATCAGAAAAAAAAATGTTGGACGTAAAGAACTACCAAATAGAAAATTTCAAACTAAAAATACAATTACCAAAATAGTATTAATAAAAAATCTTAAAAACCTTCATAAATGGAATAAATAGAATATTGGAGGGAACACAGGAAAGACTTGATGAATGGGCAAATGAAGGAAGAGAACTTACCTAATCTGAGCAACAGGGTGTGGAGAGAATGAAAATAAATGAATAAAGCCTTAGGAACCTCTGAGAATATAACAAAAGATCTAGCATTCATGTTTTTGGAGTCCCAGGAAGAAAGGTTAAAAAGGGCAAATTTTATTTTATTTTTTTTTAAGATTTTATTTATTTATTTATTTGAGAGAGAGAGAATGAGAGAGATAGAGAGCATGAAAGGGAAGAGGGTCAGAGGGAGAAGCAGACTCCCCGCTGAGCAGGGAGCCCGATGTGGGACTCGATCCCAGGACTCCAGGATCATGACCTGAGCCGAAGGCAGTCGCTTAACCAACTGAGCCACCCAGGCGCCCCCCCAAAAAAGGGCAAATTTTAAAAGTACTTGAAGAAATGGTGTTTTAAAACTCCCCAAATTTGGAAATGATATAAACCTACAGATTCAAGAAGCTAAACATCAAGACACATTTTAGTAAAATCTTGAAATCTGAAGACAAATGAAAAACAATCTGGAAAGCAACAAGAAAAAAATGACACCTATCCTACAAGAAAAACAAAATTTAAATGACAACAGATTTCTCATCTGAAATTAAGAAGACCAAAAAGAATAGGATCAAACTTTTTTTTAGGACTGAAGAATAAGTGCTATTCACTCAGAATCTTATACTCAGCAAAAATGTACTCCAGAAATGAAGGGGAAATCAATATATCTGCTGTCTACCCTGAAAGAATGACCGAAGGAAGAAGTTCTCTAAACAAAAAATTAAATGATTTTTTTTAAAGGTACATTGGAATGTGAAAACGGAAGAAAGAACATGGTAAGCAAAACTATGCTTAAGTGCAAGAGAATTTTCTTTTCTTGAGGTTCTAAATTTTGACATTTGAAGTAAATTGTAACATTGTGTTATGCAGCTCTAAATATATGTATAAGAAATATTTAAAACAATTATATTCTAAAAGTTGGAAGATGAGCAAAGGGATGCAAAGTCAGGTAGCATTTCTATACTTTACTCACACTTAAAATGACACCCCAGCAAATGTAATACCTAGAACAACCACAAAAATCACTAGATAGGTGAAAAATGGAGTCCCCAAAATGTATGAGTAGATCACAATAATGCAAGGAATTGAAAAAAGAAAAAAAAATATATAAAATGAACAAACAGAAAACAGAAAAATAAAATGGCAGATGAAAGCACCTACAGATCGGAGGGCGGAGCAAGATGGCGGAGGAGTAGTTGACCCGGATTTCGTCTGGTCTCAGGAATTCAG